>NC_052322.1:34783240-34855740 GCF_016432855.1 Salvelinus namaycush | reverse complement strand
TGTTTTACGGGGTTAATTGGTTTGATCAGGGTAATGGAGAGAGATAATGGGGGTGGTATGGCTCAATGTCATGGCATTGGAGGGTCTGTAAAGGCATTTCAGTGCGAGGGTACGGGGAATTCCAGCTGAACAAAAAGAGGAAGCTTGTTTTGTATATTTCTAGAGTTTTGTATTTTTCAGAGAAGCGGTTAATTGCAGGGTTCAGGTAGTTTGGCACGCACGCACACAAGCACACATGCAAGCACACACACATATACACACACACATATACACACACACAGAATCTTACAAACCAATCAAACTGCACCCAGAACAGAACACATGAATAATTCTGCTCACTGATGACTGTTCTCTATGCTGTAATTGGCTTGTTATGAACGCCAGTGTTCTAAAAGCATCTCTTCTGAACAGACCTTGCTGGAACAAAGACAGACAGAGATGAGATGGTGTGGCTAGGAAAAAGAAAGGAAGGAAGACATAGGGGGCGAGAGGAACAGAGTAAACGAGATGCGAAAGAGGGAAGAATAAGGGAAGAGGAGCAGAAAGAAAGAGTAAATGGAAATTTCAAATGTAAATGAAATTTGCATAACCAAACTGGGTGTAAGTCATGAACAAATTGACTTTTTCATTAGTCAGAATAAAGGTCCTAAATCAATGACACTGTTACAGGGTGATCTCCACTTCCATTAAGATATATCTGATGATTTCCAATAGCCAGCCAGCCTCCAGACACATCTGCAATCCCATCCTGAGAGAGGTGTGTGTGTGTGTGTGTGTGTGTGTGTGTGTGTGTGTGTGTGTGTGTGTGTGTGTGTGTGTGTGTGTGTGTGTGTGTGTGTGTGTGTGTGTGTGTGTGTGTGTGTGTGTGTGTGTGTGTGTGTGTGACAGGCTTCCCGCTACGCTGTTTGTTTCCTGTTGACGGAGTGTGAGGCCGAGTGAGACGGCAGTGCGGCTGGCCCTAACTAATAAGTAGATGTACACACATATGCACACACATATGCACACACACACGCACACACACACACACACACACACACACACACACACACACACACACACACACACACACACACACACACACACACACACACACACACACACACACACACACACACACACACACACATACACACCGTGCTTCCATCCTCCAAACAGTTATTTGTTTATAAAATAAAAATAGGGAGTAGATCAGCTTTAATATTGCAGATAGATTGTAGCTACCATCAATGTAATTGTCTGCATCATTTCCAATCCCTCATATACAGTGCATTTGGAAAGTACCTAGACCCCTTGACTTTATAAAAACTTTGTTACAGCCTTATTCTAAAATGGATGAAATTGTTTTTTCCCCTCATCAATCTACACACAATACCCCATAATGACAAAGCAAAAACTGTTTTTTTTAATTTTCGCAAATGTATAAAAGATAAAAAATGTAAATATCACATTAACATAAGTATTCAGACCCTTTACTCAGTACTTTATTGAAGCACCTTTGGCAGCGTTTACAGCCTTGAGTATTCTTGGGTATGATGCTACAAGCTTGGCACACCTGTATTTGGAGAGTTTCTCCCATTCTTCTCTGCAGATCCTCTCAAGCTCTGTCAGGATGCTGCACAGCTATTTTCAGGTCTCTCCAGAGATGTTTGATTGAGTTCAAGTCCGGGCTCTAGCTGGGCCCCTCAAGGACTTTCAGAGACTTGTCCTGAAGCCACTCCTGCGTTGTCTTGACTGTGTGCTTAGGGTCGTTGTCCTGTTGGAAGGTCTGAGGTCCTGATCGCTCTGCAGTAGGTTTTCATCAAGGATATCTCTGTACTTTGCTCCGTTCATCTTTAATTCGATACGGACTAGTCTACCAGTCCCTGCCTCTGAAAAACATCACCACAGCATGATGCTGTCACCATCATGCTTCACCATAGGGATGGTGCCAGGTTTCCTCCAGAAGTGACGCTTGGCATTCATACCAAAGAGTTCAATCTTGGCTTCATCAGACCAGAGCATCTTGTTTCTCATGGTCTGAGAGTCTTTAGGTGCCTTTTGGCAAACTCCAAACGGGCTGTCAAGTGCCTTTTACTGAGGAGTGGCTTCCGTCTGGCCACTCTACCATAAAGGCCTGATTGGTGGAGTGCTGCAGAGATGGTTGTCCTTCTGGAAGGTTCTCCCATCTCCACAGAGGAACTCTAGAGCTCTGTCAGAGTGACCATCGGGTTCTTGGTCACCTCCCTGACCAAGGCCCTTCTCCCCCGATTGCTCAGTTTGGCCGGGGGGCCGGCTGTAGGAAGAGTCTAGGTCAGATGGATACTGTATGTGTCTAGATGGATACTGTATGTGTCTAGATGGATACTGTATGTGTTTAGATGGATACTGTATGTGTTTGGATGGATACTGTATGTGTTTAGATGGATACTGTATGTGTTTAGATGGATACTGTATGTGTTTAGATGGATACTGTATGTGTTTAGATGGATACTGTATGTGTTTAGATGGATACTGTATGTGTTTAGATGGATACTGTATGTGTTTGGATGGATACTGTATGTGTTTAGATGGATACTGTATGTGTTTAGATGGATACTGTATGTGTTTGGATGGATACTGTATGTGTTTAGATGGATACTGTATGTGTTTAGATGGATACTGTATGTGTTTAGATGGATACTGTATGTGTTTAGATGGATACTGTATGTGTTTAGATGGATACTGTATGTGTTTAGATGGATACTGTATGTGTTTAGATGGACACTGTATGTGTCTAGATGTCTTCATGTTAGTGTCACTATTTGTTATAGTACAGCATGGGGGAGGACAAAGAGTGTTCTCTCTCTTCTCAAAGTGCTGTCCCATAGCTAAAATGCTGTATCATGACGTGCCTTTCTGAGGCTAAATACGGCAAGGACACAACCTCCATTACCTTCTGCAGACATGTTCCTCACACTGCAACTGAGATATATTAACACAACAAGATGTCATCTTCTCTCAAAGAAGATCATGTGTTTGACTTCATCCACTTTTGCTGTAAAGCTAGTTTTAACCTTCTGGCTTTTTCCCCTAAGACTCTTTGGGATTTCCTTAAGTAAGGCTTTGGCACCTGGGCTGTGAATCTCACCACATTAGGGACGAGGATTGTCCAATCACAGCGCAGCATGGCATGGCATAGCTGACGTGATAGGCTGAGGAAAAGCGGGTTAGTAGGGTTCTTCTCCTCTCAGACACATCCACAGATTTGACTACTGTAATGGCTGTACTGTAACATAATATGAAGGCTATCTTACTATCCTGTATGTGAAACCTGAGAAAATATATCTTAATATGAGTGTAGTAAATGTCTAATATGAGTGTAAAATATGCCGGATGCTTGGTCACTTAAAGTAATTAGTCATTACCAGTTAATAAAATATACCATACATCCACTAATCGACCAACCTGAACTCTTGCTTTGACGTAACATAGTAAACCTAAATTTGTATCCCTCCATTTAATATGATACAGTATGCTACGCTTCGCATGCTATGTATTAATTGTCCCAATTCAAACAATATTTTACAAATTGCAATACGTATGATATGTTACGAATTCCAATTTGTTGTGGCTATTGTTAGCTAGGTGGCTAACATTAGCTAGGCTAGGGGTTAGGGGTTAGGGTTAAAGGGATACTTCGGGATCTACTTGCCCAGAGTCAGATGGACTCGTGGATATTAGTTTCATGTCTCTGAGTGTGGTTTGAAGGAAATTGCAAACTAGCGTTAGTGGATACCCATAGAAATCCAGTCATTGTGCTAACGTTCGTGAAACTACCTCTAACTTCCTTCATACTGGACACAGAGACATAAAAATGTCATCTACTAGTTCATCTGCCTCTGGGGAAGTAGATAAAGGGCCTCATTGCCAAAATCCCTAAGTATCCCTTTAAGGGTTAGAGTTTAGGGGTTAAGGTTAGGGTTAAAGTTTAGGGGTTAAGGTTATGGTAAGGGGAAGGGTTAGGGTTAGCTAACATGCTAAATTGTTGCAAAGTAGCTAAAAAGTACCATCCCTTTAAACTTGTGAACTGCTCAAGGAAATATATAGCCCCTTGGTCTTCAATGTATGGATGAATCCAATAAAGACCTTGAAATGTTCCCCTCAGCAATTAATCTCCATTCAATTACACACTGCTTTACTTAGTGAACCATTCAGCCTCCTCTCCCGGCTATAATTGTCTCAGTTAATTGCTTTTTAACTCTCTTTGATTACAAGGTTGACCCTGATTGGCCGGAGAGCCTTAGTCTGGCTAACAACTAACTTGTAGTCATCCTGACTTCAGAGTCTGGAAAGGCTATTTGATGTTGTCGCCAAGATGTGTTGATAATGAAGGGGATGTGTTTTTTTATTGATTGGTTCTGCTTCACACACACACACACACACACACACACACACACACACACACACACACACACACACACACACACACACACACACACACACACACACACACACACACACACACACACACACACACACACACACAAATAAATATACACACACACACACGCACACACCACTACCACCACCAACACCCAAACCCTGTTACCCCTCCATCCAGCGCCCCCTTCCCTCCCTCTTTCTGACACGCCTCCCAGAGTATCATGCTCATTGGAAATCACAGGAGGTTGGTGGCACCTTAATTGGGGAGGACAGGTTCGTGGTAATGGCTGGAACGGAAAAGGTGGAATGGTATCAAATACATCAAACACATGGTTTCCATGTTTTTGATGCCATTCCATTCGTTCCATTCCAGCCATTATTATGAGCCGTCATCCCCTCAGCAGCCTCCACTGTTGGAGATGTGATTTTCAGGAGCCTATTCATCATGGTGACATGTGTGTATAATGGTGTTAAGTCTCCTTATCACAGTGCTGACACAGTGCTGTGGTAATGAACAGTGTTGAGCCACAGATAGAGAGGGACAGAGGAAATGAACCTGCCAGTATTGTTCTGACCTCCCCGGGCCACAGACAGCACACAACACCATGACTCTAAACTCACAACTGACCTCCCCGGGCCACAGACAGCACACAACACCATGACTCTAAACTCACAACTGACCTCCCCGGGCCACAGACAGCACACAACACCATGACTCTAACCTCACAACTGACCTCCCCGGGCCACAGACAGCACACAACACCATGACTCTAAACTCACAACTGACCTCCCCGGGCCACAGACAGCACACAACACCATGACTCTAAACTCACAACTGACCTCCCCGGGCCACAGACAGCACACAACACCATGACTCTAAACTCACAACTGACCTCCCCGGGCCACAGACAGCACACAACACCATGACTCTAAACTCACAACTGACCTCCCCGGGCCACAGACAGCACACAACACCATGACTCTAAACTCACAACTGACCTCCCCGGGCCACAGACAGCACACAACACCATGACTCTAAACTCACAACTGACCTCCCCGGGCCACAGACAGCACACAACACCATGACTCTAAACTCACAACTGACCTACCCGGGCCACAGACAGCACACAACACCATGACTCTAAACTCACAACTGACCTCCCCGGGCCACAGACAGCACACAACACCATGACTCTAAACTCACAACTGACCTCCCCGGGCCACAGACAGCACACAACACCATGACTCTAAACTCACAACTGACCTCCCCGGGCCACAGACAGCACACAACACCATGACTCTAAACTCACAGCTGACCTCCCCGGGCCACAGACAGCACACAACACCATGACTCTAAACTCACAACTGACCTCCCCGGGCCACAGACAGCACACAACACCATGACTCTAAACTCACAACTGACCTCCCCGGGCCACAGACAGCACACAACACCATGACTCTAAACTCACAACTGACCTCCCCGGGCCACAGACAGCACACAACACCATGACTCTAAACTCACAACTGACCTCCCCGGGCCACAGACAGCACACAACACCATGACTCTAAACTCACAACTGACCTCCCTGGAACACAGACAGCACACAACACCATGACTCTAAACTCACAACTGACCTCCCCGGGCCACAGACAGCACACAGCACCATGACTCTAAACTCACAACTGACCTCCCCGGGCCACAGACAGCACACAACACCATGACTCTAAACTCACAACTGACCTCCCTGGAACACAGACAGCACACAACACCATGACTCTAAACTCACAACTGACCTCCCCGGGCCACAGACAGCACACAATACCATGACTCTAAACTCACAACTGACCTCCCCGGGCCACAGACAGCACACAACACCATGACTCTAAACTCACAACTGACCTCCCCGGGCCACAGACAACACCATGACTCTAAACTCACAACTGACCTCCCCGGGCCACAGACAGCACACAACACCATGACTCTAAACTCACAACTGACCTCCCCGGGCCACAGACAGCACACAACACCATGACTCTAAACTCACAACTGACCTCCCCGGGCCACAGACAGCACACAACACCATGACTCTAAACTCACAACTGACCTCCCTGGAACACAGACAGCACACAACACCATGACTCTAAACTCACAACTGACCTCCCCGGGCCACAGACAGCACACAACACCATGACTCTAAACTCACAACTGACCTCCCTGGAACACAGACAGCACACAACACCATGACTCTAAACTCACAACTGACCTCCCCGGGCCACAGACAGCACACAACACCATGACTCTAAACTCACAACTGACCTCCCCGGGCCACAGACAGCACACAACACCATGACTCTAAACTCACAACTGACCTCCCCGGGCCACAGACAGCACACAACACCATGACTCTAAACTCACAACTGACCTCCCCGGGCCACAGACAGCACACAACACCATGACTCTAAACTCACAGCTGACCTCCCCGGGCCACAGACAGCACACAACACCATGACTCTAAACTCACAACTGACCTCCCCGGGCCACAGACAGCACACAACACCATGACTCTAAACTCACAACTGACCTCCCCGGGCCACAGACAGCACACAACACCATGACTCTAAACTCACAACTGACCTCCCCGGGCCACAGACAGCACACAACACCATGACTCTAAACTCACAACTGACCTCCCCGGGCCACAGACAGCACACAGCACCATGACTCTAAACTCACAACTGACCTCCCCGGGCCACAGACAGCACACAACACCATGCCTCTAAACTCACAACTGACCTCCCCGGGCCACAGACAGCACACAACACCATGACTCTAAACTCACAACTGACCTCCCCGGGCCACAGACAGCACACAACACCATGACTCTAAACTCACAACTGACCTCCCTGGAACACAGACAGCACACAACACCATGACTCTAAACTCACAACTGACCTCCCCGGGCCACAGACAGCACACAACACCATGACTCTAAACTCACAACTGACCTCCCTGGAACACAGACAGCACACAACACCATGACTCTAAACTCACAACTGACCTCCCCGGGCCACAGACAGCACACAACACCATGACTCTAAACTCACAACTGACCTCCCCGGGCCACAGACAGCACACAACACCATGACTCTAAACTCACAACTGACCTCCCCGGGCCACAGACAGCACACAACACCATGACTCTAAACTCACAACTGACCTCCCCGGGCCACAGACAGCACACAACACCATGACTCTAAACTCACAACTGACCTCCCCGGGCCACAGACAGCACACAACACCATGACTCTAAACTCACAACTGACCTCCCCGGGCCACAGACAGCACACAGCACCATGACTCTAACCTCACAACTGACCTCCCCGGGCCACAGACAGCACACAACACCATGACTCTAAACTCACAACTGACCTCCCCGGGCCACAGACAGCAAACAACACCATGACTCTAAACTCACAACTGACCTCCCCGGGCCACAGACAGCACACAACACCATGACTCTAAACTCACAACTGACCTCCCCGGGCCACAGACAGCACACAACACCATGACTCTAAACTCACAACTGACCTCCCCGGGCCACAGACAGCACACAACACCATGACTCTAAACTCACAACTGACCTCCCCGGGCCACAGACAGCACACAACACCATGACTCTAAACTCACAACTGACCTCCCCGGGCCACAGACAGCACACAGCACCATGACTCTAAACTCACAACTGACCTCCCCGGGCCACAGACAGCACACAACACCATGACTCTAAACTCACAATTGACCTCCCCGGGCCACAGACAGCACACAACACCATGACTCTAAACTCACAACTGACCTCCCCGGGCCACAGACAGCACACAACACCATGACTCTAAACTCACAACTGACCTCCCCGGGCCACAGACAGCACACAACACCATGACTCTTAACTCACAACTGACCTCCCCGGGCCACAGACAGCACACAACACCATGACTCTAAACTCACAACTGACCTCCCCGGGCCACAGACAGCACACAACACCATGACTCTAAACTCACAACTGACCTCCCCGGGCCACAGACAGCACACAACACCATGACTCTAAACTCACAATTGACCTCCCCGGGCCACAGACAGCACACAACACCATGACTCTAAACTCACAACTGACCTCCCCGGGCCACAGACAGCACACAACACCATGACTCTAAACTCACAACTGACCTCCCTGGAACACAGACAGCACACAACACCATGACTCTAAACTCACAACTGACCTCCCCGGGCCACAGACAGCACACAACACCATGACTCTTAACTCACAACTGACCTCCCCGGGCCACAGACAGCACACAACACCATGACTCTAAACTCACAACTGACCTCCCCGGGCCACAGACAGCACACAACACCATGACTCTAAACTCACAACTGACCTCCCCGGGCCACAGACAGCACACAACACCATGACTCTAAACTCACAACTGACCTCCCCGGGCCACAGACAGCACACAACACCATGACTCTAAACTCACAATTGACCTCCCTGGAACACAGACAGCACACAACACCATGACTCTAAACTCACAACTGACCTCCCTGGAACACAGACAGCACACAACACCATGACTCTAAACTCACAACTGACCTCCCCGGGCCACAGACAGCACACAACACCATGACTCTAAACTCACAACTGACCTCCCCGGGCCACAGACAGCACACAACACCATGACTCTAAACTCACAACTGACCTCCCCGGGCCACAGACAGCACACAACACCATGACTCTAAACTCACAACTGACCTCCCCGGGCCACAGACAGCACACAACACCATGACTCTAAACTCACAACTGACCTCCCCGGGCCACAGACAGCACACAACACCATGACTCTAAACTCACAACTGACCTCCCCGGGCCACAGACAGCACACAGCACCATGACTCTAACCTCACAACTGACCTCCCCGGGCCACAGACAGCACACAACACCATGACTCTAAACTCACAACTGACCTCCCCGGGCCACAGACAGCACACAACACCATGACTCTAAACTCACAACTGACCTCCCCGGGCCACAGACAGCACACAACACCATGACTCTAAACTCACAACTGACCTCCCCGGGCCACAGACAGCACACAACACCATGACTCTAAACTCACAACTGACCTCCCCGGGCCACAGACAGCACACAACACCATGACTCTAAACTCACAACTGACCTCCCCGGGCCACAGACAGCACACAACACCATGACTCTAAACTCACAATTGACCTCCCCGGGCCACAGACAGCACACAACACCATGACTCTAAACTCACAACTGACCTCCCCGGGCCACAGACAGCACACAGCACCATGACTCTAAACTCACAACTGACCTCCCTGGAACACAGACAGCACACAACACCATGACTCTAAACTCACAACTGACCTCCCCGGGCCACAGACAGCACACAACACCATGACTCTAAACTCACAACTGACCTCCCTGGAACACAGACAGCACACAACACCATGACTCTAAACTCACAACTGACCTCCCCGGGCCACAGACAGCACACAACACCATGACTCTAACCTCACAACTGACCTCCCCGGGCCACAGACAGCACACAACACCATGACTCTAAACTCACAACTGACCTCCCCGGGCCACAGACAGCACACAACACCATGACTCTAAACTCACAACTGACCTCCCCGGGCCACAGACAGCACACAACACCATGACTCTAAACTCACAACTGACCTCCCCGGGCCACAGACAGCACACAACACCATGACTCTAAACTCACAACTGACCTCCCCGGGCCACAGACAGCACACAACACCATGACTCTAAACTCACAACTGACCTCCCCGGGCCACAGACAGCACACAACACCATGACTCTAAACTCACAACTGACCTCCCCGGGCCACAGACAGCACACAACACCATGACTCTAAACTCACAACTGACCTCCCCGGGCCACAGACAGCACACAACACCATGACTCTAAACTCACAACTGACCTCCCCGGGCCACAGACAGCACACAACACCATGACTCTAAACTCACAACTGACCTCCCCGGGCCACAGACAGCACACAACACCATGACTCTAAACTCACAACTGACCTCCCCGGGCCACAGACAGCACACAACACCATGACTCTAAACTCACAACTGACCTCCCCGGGCCACAGACAGCACACAACACCATGACTCTAAACTCACAACTGACCTCCCGGGCCACAGACAGCACACAACACCATGACTCTAAACTCACAACTGACCTCCCCGGGCCACAGACAGCACACAACACCATGACTCTAAACTCACAACTGACCTCCCCGGGCCACAGACAGCACACAACACCATGACTCTAAACTCACAACTGACCTCCCCGGGCCACAGACAGCACACAACACCATGACTCTAAACTCACAACTGACCTCCCCGGGCCACAGACAGCACACAACACCATGACTCTAAACTCACAACTGACCTCCCCGGGCCACAGACAGCACACAGCACCATGACTCTAACCTCACAACTGACCTCCCCGGGCCACAGACAGCACACAACACCATGACTCTAAACTCACAACTGACCTCCCTGGAACACAGACAGCACACAACACCATGACTCTAAACTCACAACTGACCTCCCCGGGCCACAGACAGCACACAACACCATGACTCTAAACTCACAACTGACCTCCCCGGGCCACAGACAGCACACAGCACCATGACTCTAACCTCACAACTGACCTCCCCGGGCCACAGACAGCACACAACACCATGACTCTAAACTCACAACTGACCTCCCCGGGCCACAGACAGCAAACAACACCATGACTCTAAACTCACAACTGACCTACCCGGGCCACAGACAGCACACAACACCATGACTCTAAACTCACAACTGACCTACCCGGGCCACAGACAGCACACAACACCATGACTCTAAACTCACAACTGACCTCCCCGGGCCACAGACAGCACACAACACCATGACTCTAAACTCACAACTGACCTCCCCGGGCCACAGACAGCACACAACACCATGACTCTAAACTCACAACTGACCTCCCCGGGCCACAGACAACACCATGACTCTAAACTCACAACTGACCTCCCCGGGCCACAGACAGCACACAACACCATGACTCTAAACTCACAACTGACCTCCCCGGGCCACAGACAGCACACAACACCATGACTCTAAACTCACAACTGACCTCCCCGGGCCACAGACAGCACACAACACCATGACTCTAAACTCACAACTGACCTCCCCGGGCCACAGACAGCACACAACACCATGACTCTAAACTCACAACTGACCTCCCCGGGCCACAGACAGCACACAACACCATGACTCTAAACTCACAACTCACAGCTAAGTAGATCCAACAACCCTTTGTGTTTTATCTATCACGTGATGGGCAACATGACATGCAGTCTGCAATCCACCCTGATCCATAGTAGCCTATTTTTTCTTTATGGAGCATATTCTGTATATACCAAATTTCAATGAAGCATGGTGTCGATTATTTTCTACTCTATTTTCTGCGGTTTTTCGGTTTTAGTTTTGTCATTTTTATGTCTTATTTCAGGGTGGGGGTGTTACTTGTATTGTTTGCTGTTATCTGTCTGTTTGTAAAACTGAATGTAGGCTATACATAAAATACAAATAAATAACTCCTGGCTAACTGAATGTAGGTTATACATAAAATACAAATAAACAACTCCTGGCTAACTGAATGTAGGTTATACATAAAATACAAATAAACAACTCCTGACTAACTGAATGTAGGTTATACATAAAATACAAATAAACAACTCCTGGCTAACTGAATGTAGGTTATACATAAAATACAAATAAACAACTCCTGGCTAACTGAATGTAGGCTATACATAAAATACAAATAAACAACTCCTGACTAACTGAATGTAGGCTATACATAAAATACAAATAAATAACTCCTGGCTAACTGAATGTAGGTTATACATAAAATACAAATAAACAACTCCTGGCTAACTGAATGTAGGTTATACATAAAATACAAATAAATAACTCCTGGCTAACTGAATGTAGGTTATACATAAAATACAAATAAACAACTCCTGACTAACTGAATGTAGGTTATACATAAAATACAAATAAATAACTCCTGGCTAACTGAATGTAGGTTATACATACAATACAAATAAACAACTCCTGGCTAACTGAATGTAGGCTATACATACAATACAAATAAACAACTCCTGGCTAACTGAATGTAGGTTATACATACAATACAAATAAATAACTCCTGGCTAACTGAATGTAGGCTATACATAAAATACAAATAAATAACTCCTGGCTAACTGAATGTAGGTTATACATAGAATACAAATAAACAACTCCTGGCTAACTGAATGTAGGTTATACATAAAATACAAATAAACAACTCCTGGCTAACTGAATGTAGGTTATACATACAATACAAATAAACAACTCCTGGCTAACTGAATGTAGGTTATACATAAAATACAAATAAATAACTCCTGGCTAACTGAATGTAGGTTATACATAAAATACAAATAAACAACTCCTGGCTAACTGAATGTAGGCTATACATACAATACAAATAAATAACTCCTGGCTAACTGAATGTAGGTTATACATAAAATACAAATAAATAACTCCTGGCTAACTGAATGTAGGTTATACATAAAATACAAATAAACAACTCCTGGCTAACTGAATGTAGGCTATACATAAAATACAAATAAACAACTCCTGACTAACTGAATGTAGGCTATACATAAAATACAAATAAACAACTCCTGACTAACTGAATGCCTATTGCTCATAGTTTTTCATTAATTGCAATTTTACATTCAACGTTTTTTACATTTTCCACAAAATTGTTTTAATATAATGATAAGGAGATAAAAACAGCCTTATATAAAATACAATTCAGTTATAGTTATAATCCATTCTCTTTACAACAACAAAAATATACCAGGTGCCAAGCATGATCTGAGGGTCTGAGATGGTGCAGCCTGAGAAATTGCAGCCTGTGATTATAAACAGGGTAGGTAGGGGGGAGTGTTTCCTCCCTGCTAGTCTTCTGTCCTGCCACAGCTTGCTTAGAGGTGACAGAGCCCCGCTCATTACTATACAGAACGGCCTGCTAACAAAGGCTGCCGCGCACCTACATTGCTGCTGCTGTTGTGTGTTCTACAGAGATAACCGATGTGTCCTCTCATCTGAATTAGCTCTCCGACCCGTCTGCTCTCTCACACACACACACACACACACACACACACACACACACACACACACACACACACACACACACACACACACACACACACACACACACACACACACACACACACACACACACACACACACACACACACACACAACATACAAACATACACATACATACGTACATACCCACGCACGCACGCAGGCAGGCATGCACACAGACACACACACACGCACGCCCACACATGCACGTAACACATAGGCACACACACACTCCCGCAAACTCTCCCATGGGAGAAAAAATGATTACAGGATTACTCCACACCCCCAACATGAATCGGAGCTCGGCCGCTGCATCGTCAGCACTCGCTTTTGTTCTCCGATCAGAGAAGACGACCAACACAAACAAAGCCTTCCAACATCAAATATGCAAAAACAAAAGAAATATAATAAATATTATTCTGAGGAGAACCACAACACTATGCAAATATGCAGCATGCAGTACCTAACTACTAGAGCCCTCTCCCCAGCTCCCCTTCCCCATGTTTCACCCCTGGTTGGCTAAATATTTCAGTGGACTGCTGGATGCTCACTGAGGAGTGAACCACAGTGATGAGAGAGACAACACACACTGGCCACTATTCAATCAAACATGCAATGCAGTACAGTTTTGCTGCTTTTCTGGCTGGCTCTTTTTCTCATGGTCAAATAAAATCCCAGAATACCGATAGGATTATACAAACGTTGGCTTACTAGAGACACTAGGGTGGGAAAGAGAGAGAGGATGTGTGTGTATGTGCATCATGTGTGCTGCTGGTGTGTGTGCATGCTTGGGTGAGCGCAGGCGTGGCTTAGACGTGTGTGTGTCTGTGAGTGCAAGATGTCACCAACAGGCCGCACCATTTCCGACGTCTGATTTCTCACACTGTTAATAAAGGGAAGAGAACAGTGATGAGACAAGGAGGGGTAGAAGCCACAAACAGTGGCCGGGTTATAGTATATAACGAAAATGTAGTTTGCTTTAAATGCCAGCATGTCATACAAATGTAGGATTTTCATCTAGTAGAATTCACTGCACACTATTGACGTAGAGAATTGTCTTTCCAGACCCAGAAGTGTTTGACAGCTGCTGATAATCAAATGAGACAAGCTATACCAATGGAAATCTCCGACATCCAACTTCAATGTGTTCAAGACATTTGGAAACTCAGGGGAAAAAAACCATCTCCGACTAGTAAAAATAGTCTTAAATGGTCATCTATCTGGGAATTTCAAGTCAGAAACTCGGGCCTCTTTCTAGAGCTCCGACTTTCCAACCTGAAGATCACTGACATCATGATTTGACTTATGTTATTTACGAGTTCCCATTTGTTTTGAAAGCGCCACAAATTTAAAGAATAGCAGGAATCAGTGTAATTGCGCATTAGATGACGAATGCATTCTCAGCATTCTCAGTCAGACTCCAGCCACCCTAGTCACAGACTGTTCTCTCTGCTACCGCACCACGGCAAGCGGTACCGGAGCGCCAAGTCTAGGTCCAAGAGGCTTCTAAACAGCTTCTACCCCCAAGCTATAAGACTCCTGAACATCTAGTCAAATGGCTACACAGACTATTTGCATTGCCCCCCCCCCCCCCCCCCGTCTCTCTTTACACCACGGCTACTCTCTGTTGTCATCTATGCATAGTCACTTTAATAACTCTACCTACATGTACATACTACATCAACTAACCGGTGCCCCCGCACATTGACTCTGTATCGGTACCCCCCTGTATATAGTCTCGCTATTGTTATTTTACTGCTGCTCTTGAATTACTTGTTACTTTTATTTCTTATTCTTAGCCATATTTTTGGGGGAAACTGCATTGTTGGTTAGGGGCTTGTAAGTAAGCATTTCATTGTAAGGTCTACACCTGTTGTATTCGGTGCATGTGACTAATAAAATGTGATTTGATATGATTTATGGATGAGCCTAGTATGTTTATATTAGTTGCTTAATCAATTCGTTTTTGACTAAACAGTACATTCAATATGTAGTATGATTAGTACACAGTATGGAGTTTTAGTAAGTAGTAGGCAAGACAGATTTCAGATGGCCAGTGTGCTGGTTGAAATCCACTCTCCATTCCTCACTCACTCACTCTCTCCCCTCATGAATAAACATACCGTACATTCAGCAAGAGCTGGGCTGGCATGGAGTGACCACACAGCCCCCTGGCACAGGCAGGGGTGGGCAGTGGTAATGGTGCGTTCATTATTCCACTGCAATGCCCTCACAAAGTAGCTGCCACTGTGCCACACAACCATATTTCACCAATCATGTGCCTCTGTCTTCTGGCTTTTGTTTCCATGACTTAAACAAATGATGTAGCTGAGAGGAGGGCTGGCATTCCCAAACCTTCCCTGCCAGAATTCCACTGTTAACACGACAACCATTGACACCAAAACCCCGGAATTTGCCTAAGGGTATGGTTGAGTGGTACTGGCACCTCCAAATGGGTACTTTTGTTTGTTTGTTTTTTTCTTTTTGGGGGTGGATGAGGAGGTGGTTTTCTTCCAACTTCTTTCGGCCCCCCCCCCACCATCCCTCACTCTGCTTTTCTTTACGATTTAGTGTTGGAAGGGGTAAATGAAACAGAGACACGTGCTATGGCACAAACTGGGCTTGTAAGCGACAGAAGGGAGTGAATAGTCTATTTGGCAATAATGACTTAGAGACACAAATACAGAACACACAAGAATACTGCCTGATAGAATCATCTCTGTATGTTGATGAAGCTTTGTTTTAAAAGACAGACTTCCTTTGTGGTTGACCCAATATGAAAGAGTGTAGAGCAAGTCTGAAGATTAGCTTCGATATATCTGATGTTGTGTCCTGTTCCTATGCTGTTGAAGTGCCTCATGGATATGACATGACAAGCAGCCAGTCATAGAAGGAAACAGCATCACATGCATGCATGGATACAAACACAAATACAAAGAGACACACTCATGCTGGCCTGTATTTCAAAGGCATTGCCACGGTAACATGTAACCTTTGCAATGTCAACAAAGCCATGTCAAATGTCTGAGGGCCACCAAAAAGAGAATGAGACAGAGGAAGCAGAGAAGACAGATACATTTTCTCCGTTCTGAAAGCAACTCGTGTTTCCCTAGCAGATGACAAATATACTCTTTCTGTTTTTACAATAGGGAAACCCCAAATTGAAATCAACAATGCTGAAAAGAGGTTCTCCCACAGACAACAACAATGGAATGTGGTCTACCACTGTTACCAAAATGGCCAGGTACCTTTTATAGAAGGATTCAACACTGGGACAAATGCATTGACAGAAATCTTAATTTGAACAGTATGGAAGCCAGGTAAAATACATTAAAAAACAAACATTGGAGCAATTGATACCAGTCATTTTCACTCACACACCACAGCAACTCCACCCACTCACTCTCAGAATGCACTAGGATACAGAGCGAGAGAGAGAGGGAATGAGAGAAAGAGAGTGAGAGAACGAGAGAGATAAAGTGAATTCAGAGAGAAACTAACATTCTATTCAGTCACCTCATCCTCATCTGTTCCCTCAGGGAATGTAGGGATGCTACTGCCCTCTCTACCTCTAGGCGTCTCTCTCTCTCTCCCTCTCTCCCTCCCTCTCTCTCTCTCTCTCCCTCTCCCCCTCTCTCTCTCTCTCAATCTCCCTCTCCGTCTCCCTCTCCCTCTCTTTCTTTCTCTCTCTCTCTCTTTCTTTCTTTCTCTCTCTCTCCATCTCTCTCTCTCTCTCCCTTGAGAGGACAGGAGTGCCTGTGACTTCTGCTATAGCCCCCCTTTTTTCTAAGAGTGTACATGAAAAGTGCCATACTTTTAATATAACCATGTGCTAGTGTGGGTTTTCAGTGAATTTATGTAAATCATGAAGCTGCGGCGCAGGAAAATGATCAGCAACAGAAGACTGATCAAATTAAGATGCTACATCTGTATGAGGATGACAATGACGATGACAATGGTGACAATGATGAACATAAGGAAGAAGAGAGTTCACATTCTTTGTCAGTGGTAATCTCTAAGACTAGATGTAGATGGGTTTCATTCAAAGCAGTTAATCACGCTGGCCAAAGGGCCAGTCTCATCTTCTTTTATCTGTCCATCTCTCTCTCTTTCATTTGCTCCTTTATATCTCTCTTCTTTAATCACAGCACATCAATGTGAGTGACATATCTCATAAGAGTTCTATATTTGGTTCCCTTCCCTTTGTGAGAAAGTTCAATTTGAATTCCATGAATGCTGTTACCTTGACCTGACTTTGAGACTTGACTCCCACAGTTTACAGTTTTTTACAATTGCTAGGACCCATTTCTCAATACTTAGGTCACTTTTTTAAAACTCTTCACACAGTTCTCCTAACCAACTTTCAGCTTGACACAGCAGTTCATTTCACATCCAAAATGCACTAAAACTACCAGAACATTTCATACATGTCTCAAATCAACTCGTTCTTCCATAACACTAGCAAAGGTTGTCACCCAACAAGCACACTTTGTCACTCATTAAAAAATGACCTAAACAACACTAACAACAGGGAGCATTACACAATGTTTTCTTTTGTAAAATGTCTTTACAAAACAAGAATTACACCTCTCTACTATTTAGAATGCACTGCAGTATATGTTACAGGAATGTATCAGACATGATGCAATATGCTTCAATATGTTATGTCATTTTTGGCATTGAGTGATTCCAAAATACAAGAATTTGTATATACACCATGTACCAATACAGATATAGTAGCAATGTGTAACGATCGTCCTGGGAAGAAGGAGTGGACCAAAATGCAGCGTGGTAAGTGTTCATCATGTTTAATAGAAACTGAACACTAAAAAGCAAAAACAACAAAGTGACAACCGAAACAGCTCCGTCAGGTGCAACACACTAAACAGAAATTAATCACCCACAACACAAAATGGGAAAACAGGCTACCTAAGTATGGCTCCCAATCAGAGACAACGATAGACAGCTGCCTCTGATTGGGAACCACACCAGGCCAAACACATAGAAAACCAACAACATAGAAAAAAGAACATAGACTGCCCACCCTAGTCACACCCTGGCCTAACCAAAATAGAGAATAAAAAACCTCTCTATAGCCAGGGCGTGACACAATGATAGTCAACCCTGCCTTCTGCATTTGGCCACAGGTTCTCATCCACATCACATCTTATGTCATCTTGGGCAATACACCTAGGAAATAATATTTTGGCATGCCTGGTCCATCCCTGGCAATCTTTTGCAAATATGTCCAGGCATCCAGCATTCATTGCATCCAGGAGGGACATTTGATCATGTGGATGGTGGTCATAAACCTTCCACATCCATGAGGAAAATAATTCCTCTATGGGGTTGAGGAATGGAGAGTAAGGTGGAAGGAAAAGTGACATCATCCTGGGATGGGCTGCAAACCACTCTGTGACTGCATGGGAGTGGTGAAATGCCACATTGTCCCATACAATTACAAATGTTGGCCGATTTTGCCTCACTACAACCCTTTCCGCACCTGGCACAGCTCTTCCATAGAGGTCATCCAGGAATGAAATGAGACGCTGGGTGTTGTATGGCCCAATTAGCAGTTTGTGTAACAGCAATCCATCAGAGGATATTGCTGCACACATTGTGATGTTGGCACCCCTCTGGCCCGGGACATCCACTGTGGCTCTTTTCCCAATCAAATTCCTTCCTCGCCTCCGTGTTTTGGCCAAGTTGAAACCAGCCTCATCCACAAAGATGAATATGTGGGTTGTTTGCCTGGCTTCAATCTCCATGACTCTCTAAAATAAATCCACAAGGCAACATAAGAGTTAGGCTATTACGGTAGTTTACCTTATACATAAAACATGTCATTGTGTGCCTCTACCCTGTTAGGTTTTGTTCAAAACCAGTTCTGTATTTTATAGTCATCTTACCTGGACATATTGGTTCCTGAGTTGCTTGACTCGTTCAGAGTTCCTCTCAAAGGGGACGGTGTACAACTGCTTCATCCTGACTTGATGTTGTTTCAGGACTCTAGAAATAGTTGTTTGATTATTTCCAAATGTAATGTTGTCTGCCAACACTCTGTCCCGAATCTCTGTGAGTTTTATGCCATTGTTTCTGATGACCATATCAACGATTGCAGTTTCCTGCACAGCAGTGAAAATCCTACCTCTCCCGCCTGTGTGAGGTTTACCGTTGGGTCCTAAGCAGAAATACAAAAACAACTACACACAAGTGGGTTTGGAAGCTTTGCTCAATTTACTCCTGTAATGTGCAGTTCAGTCAGATGCCCTAGTAGAATGTCTTACCTGTTGTTTTGCCAAAATTTCTCACAATAGGTGCCACTGTTGAGCGTTGCAGATTTGGCTGCACTCTCAGACCAGCCTCTCTCATTGATAGACCATGATTTTTTACATGATCAATTATAGGAACCCTAATCTCATCTGAGACTACAGCTCTTGATCTTCCTCTCAGTCTTCTTCCACCACGCATACGTACTCCTCTCCCTCTCCCAGCCACTCTTCTTCCTCTGTCAGCCACTTCTCTATCTCTGGCTGGGTCGATGTTTACATGTACAGCATTATTCCTAAGATGTCCCCTTTTGTATAGATGGTAATGAAATTGAAAGACTAACACCTGGGTAGGTGTTCAGCTACAATGGGAATCAGCTGTGGTTGGTCTAATTGTTTTGATAGTATTTCATTTTTTTGATTTTGAATATATTTCAATATGGTATTACTGTAGAAATCTAGCAAATTGCTGTCTTATTAAATGTTGTGTTATGTTAGGTTTTGAATTTGAAAATAGTATGTAAACATGTGTAAATTGGCCTGTAGGTACATAGAGTTTTGGTGGTGGTTGTGTCTGAGTGAGAAAAGAATTCATGAAATTTGAAAGATGTAGTCATTGAATGCATTTTGTGCCAAAGCAATGAAAAATGATCCACAGTTTAACCCACATAGACTGCTGTTGTGTTCACTGTGTGAATAGTTTTAATAAAGTGACCTAAGTATTGAGAAATGGCTCCTAGCGATTGTAAAAAACTGTACACACCTCTGGGATTTAGAAACATTGGGTTGTGAGCCAATAATATCATTCCAAATATATGCAAGATGGATATGATCATTTGTACTAGCTTCCTAACACAAGCATATTAATTGACACAGGTGGGAACGTGTGTGTGTGTGTGTGTTTGTTTGTTTGTGTATATGTCTGCGTGTGTGCAAGCTTGTGTGTGTGTGTGTGTGTGTGTGTGTGTGTGTGTGTGTGTGTGTGTGTGTGTGTGTGTGTGTGTGTGTGTGTGTGTGTGTGTGTGTGTGTGTGTGTGTGTGTGTGTGTGTGCGTGTGTGTGTGTGTGTGTGTGTGTGTGTGTGTGTGTGTGTGCGTGTGTGTTTGTTTGTGTATATGTCTGCGTGTGTGCAAGCTTGCGTGTGTGTGTGTGTGTGTGTGTGTGTGTGTGTGTGTGTGTGTGTGTGTGTGTGTGTGTGTGTGTGTGTGTGTGTGTGCGTGCGCATGTGTGGTACGTGTCTGTGTGAGGGTTAGTTTCCACGGTGATGGATACGTGAGGTCATCTCCATAGCAATAGATATGTGGGTGTGTCTGCCCCAAGCCAAGGTCTTGGAGCTAGAACAAGACAGGAGTGATGGCAGCCACCCGGACAGGAAATCGAAGAGGAGCACACAGGGAGGGAAGAAGAGTGCAATTTCAACATCCAAATTACCTCCGGATGGAAGAGGGAAAATAGAACACCAATAACAGCACCAGGGTCTTGGGATGGAGGAGGGGGGGAGGGGTAAGGAGGGATGGAGGAGGAGGGGAAGGAGGGATGGAGGAGGAGGGGAAGGAGGAGGAGGGGGAGGGGAAGGAGGAGGAGGGGGAGGAGGAGGGAAAGGAGGAGGAGGGGGAAGGAAGTGGGAAAGGAGGAGGAGGGATGGAGGAAGAGGGGAAGGAGGAGGAGAGAAAGTGGAGGAGGGAAAGGAGGAGGAGGGGAAGGAGGGATGGAGGAGCAGGGGAAGGAGGAGGAGGGGGGGAGGGATGGATGGATGGAGGAGGAGGGAAAGGAGGAGGAGGGGGGAGGAGGAGGGAAAGGAGGAGGAGGAGGACGAGGAGGAGAGGGGAGGAGGAGGGAAAGGAGGAGGAGGAGGAAGAGGGAAAGGGGGAGGAGGGGGAGGAGGAGGGATGGAGGAGGAGGGAAAGGAGGAGGAGGGATGGAGGAGGAGGGGAAGGAGGAGGAGGGGAAGGAGGAGGAGGGAAAGGAGGAGGAGGAGAAGGAGGAAGAGGGGGAAGGAGGATGGGAAACACCCCTCAAACAACAATCACAAAAAATATGAGATTTTTTGTTTTTAATTGCAAAGAAGATACGAATGAATTATTGAAAACAGAATGTCTTCTGTAATGAAACTATGAGGAGTAAATAATAATCAATAATATGTTTATCAAAGCTATTAATTACATAAAGAATCTCAAGGCGCTTTATTAAAGCAACCCCCCAAAAATACACTACTACCAAAATGGAGCATCCACTTGGATGATGCTACAGCAGTTATGAGGTGCCAGAAATCACACCACATTTCGCTCTACGATCCTCATCGCTGCACAGCTCTGCCGTCTTGCTTTCAGGCTTCTCTCCATCTTCAACCTCTGGACACTAGCTGAGTAGTCAAAATGGTGGCTGTGTAAGGACCTGCCTGCACAGTGCACATACACAAATGTACATGAACAGGCATCACCGATTCCGCAGTATAGATTGCACACAAACCTATTCTATGGTGTCTTCACTGAAATTGAGTGCTGATTGAGTGTAGAAGTGGTTTTCCTTTTCACTTAACAAAACGCTTCTTAGTTCTATAACAAGAGTGATGCTCGCTCTCACCACAAAATATTGATTTGATGTTGAAACACATTGTAGAACTGAACTGGAACTGGCTCCTTCTCTCTGTTCTCCCCCTCTTTCTTTCTCCTCTCAGAAAAGAAATGCCATGAAACTGGTTTAGTTGGTAGGCCTATAAGAAAACAAGTCCTGCATTTCTATCATTCCAAAGGAACATTTGGAACAATAATATACTGGATATTCAGCTGATAGATGTATCTATGTCAATCAGCTTGTGCTGTATGTGAAGTTCTATTCTCTCTAAACACACAGTTGAAGTCAGAAGTTTACATACTCCTTTGCCAAATACATTTAAACTCAGTTTTTCACAATTCCTGACATTTAATCGTAGTAAAAATTCCCCATCTTAGGTCAGTTAGGATCACCACTTTATTTTAAGAATGTGAAATGTCCGAATAATAGTAGAGAGAATTATTTATTTCAGATTCTAGTTCTTTCATCACATTCCCAGTGGGTCAGAAGTTTACATACACTCAATTAGTATTTGGTAGCAATGCCTTTAAATTGTTTAACTTGGGTCAAACGTTTCAAGTAGCCTTCCACAAGCTTCCCACAATAAGTTGGGTGATTTTTGCCCATTCCTCCTGACCGAGCTGGTGTAACTGAGTCAGGTTTGTAGGCCTCCTTGCTCGCACACACTTTTTCAGTTCTGCCCACAAATGTTCTATGAGATTGAGGTCAGGGCTTTGTGATGGCCACTCCAATACCTTGACTTTGTTGTCCTTAAGCCATTTTGCCACAACTTTGGAAGTATGCTTGGGGTCATTGTCCATTTGGAAGACCCATTTGCGATCAAGCTTTCACTTCCTGACTGATGTTTTGAGATGTTGCTTCAATATCTCTACATAATTTTCCTTTCCTCATGATGCCATCTATTTTGTGAAGTGCACCAGTCCCTACTGCAGTAAAGCACCCCCAAGATTATGCTGCCACCCCCTTACTTCACGGTTGGGATGGTGTTCTTCGGCTTGCAAGCGTCCCCATTTTTCCTCCAAACATATCGATGGTCATTATGGCCAAACAGTTCTATTTTTTTTTCATCAGACCAGAGAACATTTCTCCAAAAAGTATGATCTTTGTCCTATGTGCAGTTGCAAACGATAGTCTGGCTTTTTTATGGTGGTTTTGGAGCAGTGGCTTCTTCCTTGCTGAGCGGCCTTTCAGGTTATGTCGATATAGGACTTGTTGGATATAGATACTTTTTTGTACCTGTTTCCTCCAGTATCTTCACAAGGTCCTTTGCTGTTGTTCTGGGACTGATTTGCCATGACATCGTTTTCTGGAATTTTCCAAGCTGTTTAAAGGCACAGTCAACTTCTAACCCACTGGAATAGAGATACAGTGAATTATAAGTGAAATAATCTGTCTATAAACAATTGTTGGCTCTGTTGCGGAAAGACTGATACATGTTTTATAGTGTCTTGATGCCGTATATTTTGTCCTTCATGTTCTAATACTTTAATGTTTCCCCTTCCTTGTGTTTTTTTGTAATAAATAATTTAAACATTTAAAAATGTAAATTAAATAAAAATTGTTGGAAAAAGTACTTGTGTCATGCACAAAGTAGATGTCCTAACCGACTTGCCAAAACTATAGTTTGTGAAAAATAAAATTTGTGGAGTGGTTGAAAAGCAAGTTTTAATGACTCCAACCTAAGTGTATGTAAACCTCTGACTTCAACTGTAAATGTGGATATGTTGAGAAAATTGAACAAACACAATTTTAGAAAATTCCTCACATGTACTCAATTTCAGGAACACATGAACTCAACATCTCAGCTTCTGAGGAACAAAATATACCCTGAGTTCCAGTGAAAATAGTTCTGTTCACCCTCCCCCTCTCTCTCACTCTAATAATGTAGATCAGTGGTTCCCAAACTGTGGGGTGATAGGGGTCAGCAATTCTATACATTTTGCCATGTCTGTGTATTCAATTGATATTTGCGTGACTTAAACATTACAATTACAAAAAACCTAGCTTAAAAACCCGCGCCCCCCATAAATAAAAAATACAACTATAATAATAATAGAAGAATAGTAGAAAGCACAAGGTGCAATTTCGAAATTGGGTAGTGCATCATCAGTATTCCTCTTGTCATGTCAGTCATTGCATACTGTACATTAGATAGATATTTATAACAGAAATGTCCAGATCAACTAGCCCATGTCAGCTAACATTTTTAAGCTAGGTTTTTTAGCCAATAGATTTTATTGTAATGTTTAAGTCACTCAAATATAACTTGAATATACAGACATAGCAAAATGTATAGAATTGCAGGAAATAAGTTTCAAATCTGCAAAATGTTCTCTCGGCCAAGAAGGGTGTGAATAGTTTTTGTCATGAACAGTGCTTGTGCCCATTGAAATAGACTTGGCACGCGTGCACGCAGGGGAGGCGAGGGATGTTCCCCATCGCTGGAAGCGGGGCCTGAGTGAAAAAGTTTGGGAACCCCCTGATGCAGATGACAGTGAGAGTGGTTCATTAGCAGGCCTGGTGTTGCTGTGTTGAATCATTAAGTCCATAAAGCCACTGAGCTGATTGCCTCATCGCACACTAAATAGACTTCCAATCAATTAACACAGCAATTAAAACATACAATCTGCTGATACAGGAGAATTCACACACAACTAGAGATGTGAATGTATGTACACACACGCGCACACACCAACAAACAAACACCTGAACAGACAATATTTACGAATGTCTCTCTCAAACAAAATGTATGACAGTGTGATGGGGGAGGACAGGAGGGAGAAGGGCCGATAATGATGTGGAAAGAACCCAGTATCCTGGGGGAGGAAGGCACGAATGGTACTGTATTGTTGTTCCTATAAACAAGGGAATCACCGCTCTATCATAATCACCCGTTCCCTCATCCCACAGATAAAATAGAGGACGAGAGCACTTGACACATTTAAACAGTTCTGTTTCACAAAGGCAAACACAAGACTATACAGAAGAGAACATAGGGTTGAGTTTGGAGGACACATGATATAGTGTCTGGGCATATCTGTATGGTTAACACACAAACATTTCTACAAAAAAACAACTATCTCCTGGGATAAGGGAACAAAGCGTACTGAATCTGTGTGTTACACTATACGCTGTGCATGATGAGACGTGTGAGCTCCAGGGTATTACATGTCAAAAGTGTTTTCAAACATGAGTCCCATTTCATAAGGTGTGTCGAGCTAAAATCCCCACTTCTACACACACACACACACACACACACACACACACACACACACACACACACACACACACACACACACACACACACACACACACACACACACACACACACACACACACACACCATCCATCCATCCATCCACCCAAAAAACACACACCATTTCCTCTTGTTTCCATGGCAACTGGCCTGAGTGTGGTGGGCACGCGAAGCGGTGGCCGTTATCGACTGAGAGTAGGAGCAGTCTGTCACCTTCCTTTGAAAGTGAGAGAGAGAGAGATAGCGAGAGAGGGAGAGAGAAAGAGAGAGTGAGAGATAGCGAGAGAGGGAGAGAGAAAGAGGAAGAGAGAGATAGCGAGAGAGAAAGAGAGAGAGAGATAGCGAGAGAGGGAGAGAGAAAGAAAGAGGAAGAGAGAGATAGCGAGAGAGGGAGAGAGAAAGAGAGAGAGAGAGATAGACAGGAGGTACAGCACTATTCTGCACACACACACACAAATCAAATCAAATCAAATGTATTTATATAGCCCTTCGTACATCAGCTGATATCTCAAAGCGCTGTACAGAAACACAGCCTAAAACCCCAAACAGCAAGCAATGCAGGTGTAGAAGCACGGTGGCTTGGAAAAACTCCATAGAAAGGCCAAAACCTAGGAAGAAACCTAGAGAGGAACCAGGCTATGAGGGGAGGCCAGTCCTCTTCTGGCTGTGCCGGGTGGAGATTATAACAGAACATGGCCAAGATGTTCAAATGTTCATAAATGATCAAATAATGGTCAAATAATAATAATCACAGTAGTTGTCGAGGGTGCAGCAAGTCAGCACCTCAGGAGTAAATGTCAGTTGGCTTTTCATAGCCGATCATTAAGAGTATCTCTACCGCTCCTGCGGTCTCTAGAGAGTTGAAAACAGCAGGTCTGGGACAGGTAGCACGTCCGGTGAACAGGTCAGGGTTCCATAGCCGCAGGCAGAACAGTTGAAACTGGAGCAGCAGCACGGCCAGGTGGACTGGGGACAGCAAGGAGTCATCATGCCAGGTAGTCCTGAGGCATGGTCCTAGGGCTCAGGTCCTCCGAGAGAGAGAAAGAAAGAGAGAAAGAGAGAATTAGAGAGAGCATACTTAAATTCACACAGGACACCAGATAAGACAGGAGAAGTACTCCAGATATAACAAACTGACCCTAGCCCCCCGACACATAAACTACTGCAGCATAAATACTGGAGGCTGAGACAGGAGGGGTCAGGAGACACTGTGGCCCCATCCGATGATACCCCCGGACAGGGCCAAACAGGAAGGATATAACCCCACCCACTTTGCCAAAGCACAGCCCCCACACCACTAGAGGGATATCTTCAACCACCAACTTACCATCCTGCGACAAGGCCGAGTATAGCCCACAAAGATCTCCGCCACGGCACAACCCAAGGGGCGGCGCCAACCCAGACAGGAAGATCACGTCAATAACTCAACCCACTCAAGTGACGCACCCCTCCTAGGGATGGCATGAAAGAGCACCAGTAAGCCAGTGACTCAACCCCTGTAATAGGGTTAGAGGCAGAGAATCCCAGTGGAGACAGGGGAACCGGCCAGGCAGAGACAGCAAGGGAGGTTCGTTGCTCCAGAGCCTTTCCGTTCACCTTCACACTCCTGGGCCAGACTACACTCAATCATATGACCCACTGAAGAGATGAGTCTTCAGTAAAGACTTAAAAGTTGAGACCGAGTCTGCGTCTCTCACATGGGTAGGCAGACCATTCCATTAAAATGGAGCTCTATAGGAGAAAGCCCTGCCTCCAGCTGTTTGCTTAGAAATTCTAGGGACAATTAGGAGGCCTGCGTCTTGTGACCGTAGCGTACGTGTAGGTATGTACGGCAGGACCAAATCGGAAAGATAGGTAGGAGCAAGCCCGTGTAATGCTTTGTAGGTTAGCAGTAAAACCTTGAAATCAGCCCTTGCCTTAACAGGAAGCCAGTGTAGGGAGACTAGCACTGGAGTAATATGATCAAATTTTTTGGTTATAGTCAGGATTCTAGCAGCCGTATTTAGCACTAACTGAAGTTTATTTGGTGCTTTATCCGGGTAGCCGGAAAGTAGAGCATTGCAGTAGTCTAACCTAGAAGTAACAAAAGCATGGATTAATTTTTCTGCATCATTTTTGGACAGAAAGTTTCTGATTTTTGCAATGTTACGTAGATGGAAAAAAGCTGTCATTGAAACAGTCTTGATATGTTCGTCAAAAGAGAGATCAGGGTCCAGAGTAACGCCGAGGTCCTTCACAGTTTTATTTGAGACGACTTTACAACCATCAAGATTATTTGTCAGATTCAACAGATCTCTTTGTTTCTTGGGACCTAGAACAAGCATCTCTGTTTTGTCCGAGTTTAAAAGTAGAAAGTTTGCAGCCATCCACTTCCTTATGTCTGAAACACAGGCTTCTAGCGAGGGCAATTTTGGGGCTTCATCATGTTTCATTGAAATGTACAGCTGTGTGTCATCCGCATAGCAGTGAAAGTTAACATTATGTTTTCGAATGACATCCCCAAGAGGTAAAATATATAGTGAAAACAATAGTGGTCCTAAAACGGAACCTTGAGGAACACCGAAATGTACAGTTGATTTGTCAGAGGACAAACCATTCACAGAGACAAACTGATATCTTTCCAACAGATAAGATCTAAACCAGGCCAGAACTTGTCCGTGTAGACCAATTTGGGTTTCAATCTCTCCAAAAGAATGAGGTGATCGATGTAATCAAAGGCAGCACTAAGGTCTAGGAGCACGAGGACAGATGCAGAGCCTCGGTCTGACGCCATTAAAAGGTAATTTACCACCTTCACAAGTGCAGTCTCAGTGCTATGATGGGGTCTAAAACCAGACTGAAGCATTTCGTATACATTGTTTTGTCTTCAGGAAGGCAGTGAGTTGCTGTGCAACAGCTTTTTCTAAATTTTTTGAGAGGAATGGAAGATTTGATATAGGCCCGATAGTTTTTTATATTTTCTGGGTCAAGGTTTGTCTTTTTCAAGAGAGGCTTTATTACTGCCACTTTTAGTGAGTTTGGTACACATCCGGTGGATAGAGAGCCGTTTATTATGTTCAACATAGGAGGGCCAAGCACAGGAAGCAGTTCTTTCAGTAGTTTAGTTGGAATAGGGTCCAGTATGCAGCTTGAAGGTTTAGAGGCCATGATTATTTTCATCATTGTGTCAAGAGATATAGTACTAAAACACTTGAGTGTCTCTCTTGATCCTAGGTCCTGGCAGAGTTGTACAGACTCAGGACAGCTGAGCTTTGGAGGAATACGCAGATTTAAAGAGGAGTCCGTAATTTGCTTTCTAATGATCATGATCTTTTCCTCAAAGAAGTTAATGAATTTATTACTGCTGAAGTGAAAGCCATCCTCACTTGGGGAATGCTGCTTTTTAATTAGTTTTGCGACAGTATCAAAAATAAATTTCGAATTGTTCTTATTTTCCTCAGTTAAGTTGGAAAAATAGGATGATTGAGCAGCAGTGAGGGCTCTTCGATACTACACGGTACTGTCTTTCCAAGCTAGTCGGAAGACTTCCAGTTTGGTGTGGCGCCATTTTCGTTCCAATTTTCTGGAAGCTTGCTTCAGAGCTCGGGTATTTTCTGTTTACCAGGGAGCTAGTTTCTTATGACAAATGTTTTTAGTTTTTAGGGATGCAACTGCATCTAGGGTATTGCGCAAGGTTAAATTGAGTTCCTCAGTTAGGTGATTAACTGATTTTTGTCCTCTGACGTCCTTGGGTAGGCAGAGGGAGTCTGGAAGGGCATCAAGGAATCTTTGTGTTGTCTGAGAATTTATAGCACGACTTTTGATGCTCCTTGGTTGGGGTCTGAGCAGATTGCAAACGTAATAAAACACACACACTCACACTCACAAACACGCTCACACACGCACACACACACAAACACACACACACACTTCCCTCTCACACGTGTCCTCTTTATTCTTTTACAAGACAGGGTTGAATTATGGTAAACAAGGATCGACGGGTGAAGGTAATAGAATAGAAACCTGAGGTGAAAGCATATCTGATCATCAGCCCATCAGCATGGAAGACAGTATACACTCAGACCAGACTACACAAGCCCTTTACATCCTCTGTCCCATCTCTTGTCTCAATTTCTTCACACTTCATATATTCCTCTGGCAGTCTTGGTCCTGGGTCAATCCCTGGGAGGCCAACTTGTCCTTGGATGCAGGGCAAGGATTACAGCAGAACCCCTTATGACCTTAATTTTCACCTGACTGTTCCTCTCAGCCAGGCAGTATGTGTGTGTCACTGTGTGTATGTGTTTGTCAGTATGTGTGTGTGTGTGTGTGTGTGTGTGTGTGTGTGTGTGTGTGTGTGTGTGTGTGTGTGTGTGTGTGTGTGTGTGTGTGTGTGTGTGTGTGTGTGTGTGTGTGTGTGTGTGTGTTAAGGGGGGGGGGGATCAGCAGCTGCTGCTTGGCACGCGCCATACACTCAGACAACCCTGTTCACCCCCAAATCCCCCAGTCTCCCAGACTGGGTTTAGAAGGAGGGGGTAGGGAGAAGAGGGCGGGTGATGAGAGAGGGATAAGAGAGAGGGATGAAGGGATAAACAGAGGGAGGGGGAGGGAGGGCAGGTGTGGGGAAAACAACCGTCTTTTCCTCATCATTAGATATTACTATGAGTAGGACCAGCCAGCACAGCCAGCCCCCTGCAGTGGGGGTAGTTTTCTTATGGAGATTACATGTATTAGTGAGTCAGTTTAAACATGAGCTATCCATCCTAAGATGTCAGTCTGCACCAGCCGGATAGGGGGTTGGGTGGGTGTGTGTGTGTGTGTTTATGTGTGTGTGTGTGTGTGTGTGTGTGTGTGTGTGTGTGTGTGTGTGTGTGTGTGTGTGTGTGTGTGTGTGTGTGTGTGTGTGTGTGTGTGTGTGTGTGTGTGTGTGTGTGTGTGTGTGTGTGCGAGTGTGTGTGTGTGTGTGTGTGTGTGTGAGTGTGTGTGTGTGTGTGTGTGTGTGTGTGTGTGTGTGTGTGTGTGTGTGTGTGTGTGTGTGTGTGTGTGTGTGTGTGTGTGTGTGTGTGTGTGTGTGTATGAGACTGTGACGTAGCAGGCAGACGTGGCAGACACACCACCTTGCCTTATAAGACACCCGCTGTTGTTGGTGACCCCTGACCTTAACCAACCTTGACCCCAACAGAAGGCAGCTGATTATTCAACAAAGACTAACAACACAGCATGACAGACCCTAACCCCACAATTTACACCCCCAGCCAAGAAACCCCCAAACACATTGACACATGAAACGCTGCAGTAATCAATCAAAAACAGAAAACGCCATAAAATAATGGATATGCAAACAGAACACCAAAAATTATGTAAATGTCTTCTTTTTTTTCATTCATTTTAGAAAAATCATCGCTAGATGTTTGTTCTAGAAATGGATGGGAGACTTTAATATGAGCTCTAGATATGCCGTGGACTTTAGAGCATATTCCTTCAAATGTCAGTCTCAGAGATTAGAAGCAGAAGAAATGTGATCTTTCTCAAAACGTAAAATTTCATCCATTTATTCCCCGCTATATCTTTCTCAATGCATTAGGTACAAATGTGTATTTCTGACTGTGCATTTGTTGTGCAGTGACTGGAAGGAAGTCTCTGGTCAGCTGTTCTCTCTCAGGTATGCAATAATACAATGGCTTTTATTCTGTTTTACTGAGGCCTTTTCAATAGAACATTCTTGACATGTTCAAATGTTGAATTATCTTTTTATTGTTGTGCTTGTTTTCTTTGACAATCTGCTTTGTGACATTTTCCAACTGATATCAAGCATCCAAACATCAATGGTCATTTATTTTAAATGAGAACTGTTCAGATTGCAGCAAGTTCTCCAGGATTCCCTTGATGTAAATGTTCACATCCTTTTATTATTGCTTTACATTCATATATATATATATATATATATATATATATATATATATATATATATATATATATACACTGCTCAAAAAAATAAAGGGAACACTTAAACAACACAATGTAACTCCAAGTCAATCACACTTCTGTGAAATCAAACTGTCCACTTAGGAAGCAACACTGATTGACAATAAATTTCACATGCTGTTGTGCAAATGGAATAGACAAAAGGTGGAAATTATAGGCAATTAGCAAGACACCCCCAATAAAGGAGTGGTTCTGCAGGTGGTGACCACAGACCACTTCTCAGTTCCTATGCTTCCTGGCTGATGTTTTGGTCACTTTTGAATGCTGGCGGTGCTTTCACTCTAGTGGTAGCATGAGACGGAGTCTACAACCCACACAAGTGGCTCAGGTAGTGCAGCTCATCCAGGATGGCACATCAATGCGAGCTGTGGCAAGAAGGTTTGCTGTGTCTGTCAGCGTAGTGTCCAGAGCATGGAGGCGCTACCAGGAGACAGGCCAGTACATCAGGAGACGTGGAGGAGGCCGTAGGAGGGCAACAACCCAGCAGCAGGACCGCTACCTCCGCCTTTGTGCAAGGAGGAGCAGGAGGAGCACTGCCAGAGCCCTGCAAAATGACCTCCAGCAGGCCACAAATGTGCATGTGTCTGCTCAAACGGTCAGAAACAGACTCCATGAGGGTGGTATGAGGGCCCGACGTCCACAGGTGGGGGTTGTGCTTACAGCCCAACACCGTGCAGGACGTTTGGCATTTGCCAGAGAACATCAAGATTGGCAAATTCGCCACTGGCGCCCTGTGCTCTTCACAGATGAAAGCAGGTTCACACTGAGCACATGAGCACATGTGACAGACGTGACAGAGTCTGGAGACGCCGTGGAGAACGTTCTGCTGCCTGCAACATCCTCCAGCATGACCGGTTTGGCGGTGGGTCAGTCATGGTGTGGGGTGGCATTTCTTTGGGGGGCCGCACAGCCCTCCATGTGCTCGCCAGAGGTAGCCTGACTGCCATTAGGTACCGAGATGAGATCCTCAGACCCCTTGTGAGACCATATGCTGGTGCGGTTGGCCCTGGGTTCCTCCTAATGCAAGACAATGCTAGACCTCATGTGGCTGGAGTGTGTCAGCAGTTCCTGCAAGAGGAAGGCATTGATGCTATGGACTGGCCCGCCCGTTCCCTAGACCTGAATCCAATTGAGCACATCTGGGACATCATGTCTCGCTCCATCCACCAACGCCACGTTGCACCACAGACTGTCCAAGAGTTGGCGGATGCTTTAGTCCAGGTCTGGGAGGAGATCCCTCAGGAGACCATCCACCACCTCATCAGGAGCATGCCCAGGCGTTGTAGGGAGGTCATACAGGCACGTGGTGGCCACACACACTACTGAGCCTCAGTTTGACTAGTTTTAAGGACATTACATCAAAGTTGGATCAGCCTGTAGTGTGGTTTTCCACTTTAATTTTGAGTGTGACTCCAAATCCAGACCTCCATGGGTTGATAAATTTGATTTCCATTGATCACTTTTGTGTGATTTTGTTGTCAGCACATTCAACTATGTAAAGAAAAAGGTATTTAATAAAAATATTTCATTCATTCAGATCTAGGATGTGTTATTTTAGTGTTCCCTTTATTTTTTTGAGCAGTGTATATACAGTTAAAGTCAGAAGTTTACATACACCTTAGCCAAATACATTCAAACTCAGTTTTTCACAATTCCTGACATTTAACCCTAGTAAAAATTCCCTGTTTTAGGTCAGTTAGGATCACCAGTTTATTTTAAGAATGTGAAATGTCAGAATAATAGTAGAGAGAATTATTTATTTCAGATTTTATTTCTTTCATCACATTCCCAGTGGGTCAGAAGTTTACATACACTCAATTAGTATTTGGTGGCATTGCCTTTAAATTGTTCAACTTGGGTCAAATGTTTTGGGTGGCCTTCCACAAACTTCCCACAATAAGTTGGGGGAATTTTGGCCCATTCCTCCTGACAGAGCTGGTGTAACTGAGTCAGGTTTGTAGGCCTCCTTGCTCGCACACACTTTTTCAGTTCGGCCCACAAATGTTCTATAGTATTGAGGTCAGGGCTTTGTGATGGCCACTCCAATACCTTGACTTTGCTGTCTTTAAGCCATTTTGCCACAACTTTGGAAGTATGCTTGGGGTCATTGTCCATTTGGAATGATGTTGCTTCAATATATCCACATCATTTCTCTACTTCATGATGCCATCTATTTGTGAAGTCCACCAGTCCCTCCTGCAGCAAAGCACCCCCACAACATGATGCTGCCACCCCCGTGCTTCATGGTTGGGATGGTGTTCTTCGGCTTGCAAGCATACCCCCTTTTCCCTCCAAACATAACGATGGTCATTATGGCCAAACAGTTCTATTTTTGTTTCATCAGACCAGAGGGCATTTCTCCAAAAAGTACGATCTTTGTCCTCATGTGCAGTTGCAAACCGTAGTCTGGCTTTTTTATGGTGGTTTTGGAGCAGTGGCTTCTTCCTTGCTGAGCGGCCTTTCAGGTTATGTCGATATAGGACTCGTTTTACTGTGGATATAGATACCTTTGTACCTGTTTCCTCCACCATCTTCACAAGGTCCTTTGCTGTTGTTTTGGGATTGATTTGCACTTTTCGCACAAAAGTACATTCATCTCTAGGAGACAGAACGCGTCTCCTTCCTGAGCGGTATGACGGCTGCGTGGTCCCATGGTGTTTATACTTGTGTACTATTGTTTGTACAGATGAACGTGGTACCTTCAGGCATTTGGAAATTGCTCCCAAGGATGAACCAGACTTGTGGGGGTCCCCAAAAAATTCTGAGGTCTTGGCTGATTTCTTTTGTTTTTTCCATGATGTCAAGCAAAGAGGCACTGAGTTTGAAGGTAGACCTTGAAATACATCCACAGGTACACCTCCAATTGACTCAAATTATGTCATTTGAAGAAGCTTCTAAAGCCATGACATCATTTTCTGGAATTTTCCAAGCTGTTTAAAGGCACAATCAACTTAGTGTATGTACACTTCTGAGCCAATGGAATTGTGAATTATAAGTGAAATAATCTGTCTGTAAACAATTGTTGGAAAAATTACTTGTGTCATGCACAAAGTAGATGTCCTAACTGACTTGCCAAAACTATAGTTTGTTAACAAGAAATTTGTGGAGTGGTTGAAAAACAAGTTTTAATGACTCCAACCTAAGTGCATGTAAACTTCCGACTTCAACTGTATATCAAATAATATTTTCTCTATTTATTTGGTGTGAAAGTGTCCTCGTCCTATATAATAGTATTATTTCCCAGTGTGATTTGGGTGCGGTACGTTCCAGGCCCTGCACTAGCACTGCAGTTTGTGATCGATGGTGTGTAAGTCCTTTACTATCCTACAGCATGCCAACCACTACTACTACTGCATTAGAGCCTGCTAACCCTCCCTCCCTCCCTCCCTCCCTCCCTCCCTCCCTCCCTCCCTCCCTCCCTCCCTCCCTCCCTCCCTCCCTCCCTCCCTCCCTCCCTCTCTCTCCCTCTCTCTCTCTCTCTCTCTCTCTCTCTCTCTCTCTCTCCCTCCCTCCCTCCCTCCCTCCCTCCCTCCCTCCACCTCTCTCCCCTCCCTCCCTCTACCTCTCTCCCCCTGTCTCCCTTTCTCCCTCTCTCTCTCTCTTCCTCTGTCTCCCTCTCCCTCTCTCCCTCTCTTTTTCTTGCTTACTCTCTCTGTCTCTGTCTCCCTCTCCCTCTCTCTGTCATTCTGCCCTAGCTCTCCATCTTCTATTATTGTATTTTACTGTCTCTCTTCATTTTTGATCAAAACACAGATTTCAATAGAAATGTACCATGTTATTGGAAAATGAGTGAGTATAACTCTACAAGAGAGAGAGAGAGAGAGAGAGAGAGAGAGAGAGAGAGAGAGAGAGAGAGAGAGAGAGAGAGAGAGAGAGAGAGAGAGGGGGGGTTCTCTGGAGTACATTCCTTCTCTCTGTTCTCTGTTAATCTTACACACATTGGGCTTCAAAGTCATTTCTGTAAACTTTCGTATTTCACTGAACATGTGATGGAAATGATAAAAAGGAGGAGAGAGGGAGAAAGAGGGTGCATGAGAGGGTGCACAAGAGAGATGGAGAGAGAGATGGGGACAGAGAAAGAAGCCCTTTCACGCTTCTTAAAATCAGTCAGAATATTTCAAATTCATGAAAGTTTTCTTGGAAGAGAAGAAAAACTGATATTTTTCCATTTGATAAAAGCAGAAAATGCAATACCCAGCTGAGAGGCACAGTACTAGTGAATTCTCTTTGGCAATGCTTTAGTAGCATAAACAGACAACTTCAAAAAGACATGGCAAAACTGATTTGAGTGACACATACCATGGGTGTTTTGTAAATACGTTGGACATTATCCTCTCTTGACATTAGGCTATATGACTTTGTCACAGTTCTGCTGTGGAGAATATTCAGACAGCTCTTTCAGTTGTCAAGTGGAGGATATTTTCTGTAAATGAAGGATAGTGTGGAAATAAAGAATATGTTTTCTGTATAGTGTGTTCCTTCTGAAGTGCTTCTAAGTCTGTGTGTGTGTGGGGGGGGGTTCATGTGCGTGCATGCCTATATGCATTTTGTCTAACCATATCCTAAGATTTACCCATTTAAATATATATATATATATAGTACCAGTCAAAAGTTTGAACACACCTACTCATTCAAGGGTTTGGAGAAAGACTAAGAAATAACACATATAGAATCATGTAGTAACCAAAAAAGTGTTAAACAAATCAAAATATATTTTATATTTGAGATTCTTCAAAGTAGCCACCCTTTGCCTTGATGACAGCTTTACACACTCTGGCCTTCTCTCAACCAGCTTCATGAGGTAGTCACTTGGAATACATTTCAATTAACAGGTGTGCCTTGTTAAAAATTAATTTGGGGAAATTCTTTCCTTCTTGATGTGTTTGAGCCAATCAGTTGTGTTGTGACAATGTAGGGGTGGTATACAGAAGATAGCCCTATTTGGTAAAAGACCAAGTCCATATTATGGCAAGAACAGCTCAAATAAGCAAAGACAAACAACAGTCCAGCATTACTGTTTTACATGAATGTCAGTCAATGCAGAACATTTCAAGAACTTTGAATGTTTCTTCAAGTGCAGTCTCAAAAACCATCAAGCACTATGATGACATTGGCTCTCATGAGGACATTAGCAATGGACATTAGACCGGTGGAAATCTGTCCTTTGGTCTGATCTAATAAGTCCAAATTTGAGATTTTTGGTTCCATCCCCCGTGTCTTTGTGAGACGCAGAGTAGGTGAACGGATGATCTCCGTATGTGTGGTTCCCACTGTGAAGCATGGAGGAGGAGGTGTGATGATGTGGGGGTGCTTTGCTGGTGACACTGTCTTTGATTTATTTAGAGTTCAAGGAACACTTAAGCAGCATGGCTTCCTCAGCATTTTGCAGCAATTTGCCATCCCATCTGGTTTGTGCTTAGTGGGACTATAATTTGTTTTTCAACAGGACAATGACCCAACACACCTCCAGGCTGTGTAAGGGCTATTTGACCAAGAAGAAGAGTGATGGAGTGTTGCATCAGATGACCTGGCCTCCACAATCACCTGATCTCAACCCAATTGATGTGGTTTGGGATGAGTTGAATCACAGAGTGAAGGAAAAGCAGTGCTCAGCATATGTGGGAACTCCTTCAAGACTGTTGGAAAAGCATTCCAGGGGAAGCTGGTTGAGAGAATGGCAAGAGTGTGCAAAGATGTCATTTAAAAAAAAAAGTTTTATTTTACCTTTATTTATCTAGGAAAGTCAATTAAGAACAAATTCTTATTTACAATGACGGCCTACCCCGGACGACGTTGGGCCAATTGTGCACCGCCCTATGGGACTCCCAATCACGGCCGGATGTGATACAGCCTGAAGAATCTAAAATCTAAAAAATATTTTGATTTGTTTAACACTTTTTTGGGTACTACATGACTCCATATGTGCTATGTCATAGTTTTGATGTCTTCACTAATATTCTACAATGTAAGAAAATTGTTAAAATAAAGAAAAACCTTTGAATGAGTAGCTGTGTCCAAACTTTTGACTGGTACTGTATATACTTTTATTTTTACATGGTGGATCACCATTGAGACCAGGGTCTCATTTTCAAGGGAGCCCTGTGAACATGAACACACAATACATAATATCTATACAATACATACAACAAGATGAATCAAAACATTTCTCTGTGTAACTAGGTGCTACATGAATCCAATGAGATGGACTTTGTTTTAGTCATTCATCTTACACAGGCTGTTCCTAAAGATAATTAGTCTAGCGGAGAATATAAAGTGAAAATAAATGACAGCCTACTGGGTTTGGATGGAGGATGGATGGATGGAGGGAGGGAGGGAGGGAGGGTGGGAGGGATGGAGGGAGGGAGGGAGGGAGGGAGGGAGGGAGGGAGGGAGGGAAAGCCACAGGGTCCCGGCATTGACTCCTTATAACCACATTACAGTGGAAAGAACAAGCAGCAATGAGCAGAACTGTCATTAACCTCTGTAGCTGTAATAAATCAATGCCTGTAGACAGATACACACACGTTGGACATGCAAATTACCACAATTCAGCCCAATCGCCATCTAAAGGCCTTCGCCCGGTCGTCACGATGATAAATCACACCAGGGGGTGGTAGTTTCTGTGAGGGAGGAGGGGGATAGTTGCTTTGAGACAGACAGACACACCAACCACAAACTCTTCTAATGCTGGTGTTTAGTAGTACATTGTCTCAGATAAAGGAATGTGGCTGAGGTTTAGTAGTACATTGTCTCAGATAAAGGAATGTGGCTGGGGTTTAGTAGTACATTGTCTCAGATAAAGGAATGTGGCTGGTGTTTAGTAGTACATTGTCTCAGATAAAGGAATGTGGCTGAGTTTAGTAGTACATTGTCTCAGATAAAGGAATGTGGCTGGGGTTTAGTAGTACATTGTCTCAGATAAAGGAATGTGGCTGAGGTTTAGTAGTACATTGTCTCAGATAAAGGAATGTGGCTGGTGTTTAGTAGTACATTGTCTCAGATAAAGGAATGTGGCTGAGGTTTAGTAGTACATTGTCTCAGATAAAGGAATGTGGCTGGTGTTTAGTAGTACATTGTCTCAGATAAAGGAATGTGGCTGAGGTTTAGTAGTACATTGTCTCAGATAAAGGAATGTGGCTGAGGTTTAGTAGTACATTGTCTCAGCTAAAAGAATGTGGCTGAGGTTTAGTAGTACATTGTCTCAGATAAAGGAATGTGGCTGAGGTTTAGTAGTACATTGTCTCAGATAAAGGAATGTGGCTGAGGTTTAGTAGTACATTGTCTTAGCTAAAGGAATGTGGCTGGGGTTTAGTAGTACATTGTCTCAGATAAAGGAATGTGGCTGAGGTTTAGTAGTACATTGTCTCAGCTAAAGGAATGTGGCTGAGGTTTAGTAGTACATTGTCTCAGCTAAAGGAATGTGGCTGAGATTTAGTAGTACATTGTCTCAGATAAAGGAATGTGGCTGAGGTTTAGTAGTACATTGTCTCAGATAAAGGAATGTGGCTGGGGTTTAGTAGTACATTGTCTCAGATAAAGGAATGTGGCTGAGGTTTAGTAGTACATTGTCTCAGATAAAGGAATGTGGCTGGGGTTTAGTAGTACATTGTCTCAGCTAAAGGAATGTGGCTGGGGTTTAGTAGTACATTGTCTCAGCTAAAGGAATGTGGCTGAGGTTTAGTAGTACATTGTCTCAGATAAAGGAATGTGGCTGGGGTTTAGTAGTACATTGTCTCAGATAAAGGAATGTGTCTGGGGTTTAGTAGTACATTGTCTCAGATAAAGGAATGTGGCTGGGGTTTAGTAGTACATTGTCTCAGATAAAGGAATGTGGCTGGGGTTTAGTAGTACATTGTCTCAGCTAAAGGAATGTGGCTGGGGTTTAGTAGTACATTGTCTCAGATAAAGGAATGTGGCTGAGGTTTAGTAGTACATTGTCTCAGCTAAAGGAATGTGGCTGGGGTTTAGTAGTACATTGTCTCAGATAAAGGAATGTGGCTGGGGTTTAGTAGTACATTGTCTCAGCTAAAAGAATGTGGCTGAGGTTTAGTAGTACATTGTCTCAGCTAAAGGAATGTGGCTGGGGTTTAGTAGTACATTGTCTCAGCTAAAGGAATGTGGCTGAGGTTTAGTAGTACATTGTCTCAGCTAAAGGAATGTGGCTGAGGTTTAGTAGTACATTGTCTCAGCTAAAGGAATGTGGCTGAGGTTTAGTAGTACATTGTCTCAGCTAAAAGAATGTGGCTGAGGTTTAGTAGTACATTGTCTCAGCTAAAGGAATGTGGCTGGGGTTTAGTAGTACATTGTCTCAGATAAAGGAATGTGGCTGAGGTTTAGTAGTACATTGTCTCAGCTAAAGGAATGTGGCTGAGGTTTAGTAGTACATTGTCTCAGCTAAAGGAATGTGGCTGGGGTTTAGTAGTACATTGTCTCAGATAAAGGAATGTGGCTGGGGTTTAGTAGTACATTGTCTCAGCTAAAGGAATGTGGCTGGGGTTTAGTAGTACATTGTCTCAGCTAAAGGAATGTGGCTGAGGTTTAGTAGTACATTGTCTCAGATAAAGGAATGTGGCTGAGGTTTAGTAGTACATTGTCTCAGATAAAGGAATGTGGCTGGGGTTTAGTAGTACATTGTTTCAGATAAAGGAATGTGGCTGGGGTTTAGTAGTACATTGTCTCAGATAAAGGAATGTGGCTGAGGTTTAGTAGTACATTGTCTCAGCTAAAGGAATGTGGCTGAGGTTTAGTAGTACATTGTCTTAGCTAAAGGAATGTGGCTGGGGTTTAGTAGTACATTGTCTCAGATAAAGGAATGTGGCTGAGGTTTAGTAGTACATTGTCTCAGCTAAAGGAATGTGGCTGAGGTTTAGTAGTACATTGTCTCAGCTAAAGGAATGTGGCTGAGGTTTAGTAGTACATTGTCTCAGCTAAAGGAATGTGGCTGAGGTTTAGTAGTACATTGTCTCAGATAAAGGAATGTGGCTGAGGTTTAGTAGTACATTGTCTCAGCTAAAGGAATGTGGCTGGGGTTTAGTAGTACATTGTCTCAGCTAAAGGAATGTGGCTGGGGTTTAGTAGTACATTGTCTCAGCTAAAGGAATGTGGCTGAGGTTTAGTAGTACATTGTCTCATATAAAGGTATGTGGCTGGGGTTTAGTAGTACATTGTCTCAGATAAAGGAATGTGGCTGGGGTTTAGTAGTACATTGTCTCAGATAAAGGAATGTGGCTGGGGTTTAGTAGTACATTGTCTCAGCTAAAGGAATGTGGCTGGGGTTTAGTAGTACATTGTCTCAGATAAAGGAATGTGGCTGAGGTTTAGTAGTACATTGTCTCAGCTAAAGGAATGTGGCTGGGGTTTAGTAGTACATTGTCTCAGATAAAGGAATGTGGCTGGGGTTTAGTAGTACATTGTCTCAGCTAAAGGAATGTGGCTGAGGTTTAGTAGTACATTGTCTCAGCTAAAGGAATGTGGCTGGGGTTTAGTAGTACATTGTCTCAGCTAAAGGAATGTGGCTGAGGTTTAGTAGTACATTGTCTCAGCTAAAGGAATGTGGCTGAGGTTTAGTAGTACATTGTCTCAGCTAAAGGAATGTGGCTGAGGTTTAGTAGTACATTGTCTCAGCTAAAAGAATGTGGCTGAGGTTTAGTAGTACATTGTCTCAGCTAAAGGAATGTGGCTGGGGTTTAGTAGTACATTGTCTCAGATAAAGGAATATGGCTGAGGTTTAGTAGTACATTGTCTCAGATAAAGGAATGTGGCTGGGGTTTAGTAGTACATTGTCTCAGCTAAATGAATGTGGCTGAGGTTTAGTAGTACATTGTCTCAGCTAAAGGAATGTGGCTGAGGTTTAGTAGTACATTGTCTAGGCTAAAGGAATGTGGCTGAGGTTTAGTAGTACATTGTCTCAGCTAAAGGAATGTGGCTGGGGTTTAGTAGTACATTGTCTCAGATAAAGGAATGTGGCTGGGGTTTAGTAGTACATTGTCTCAGCTAAAGGAATGTGGCTGGGGTTTAGTAGTACATTGTCTCAGATAAAGGAATGTGGCTGAGGTTTAGTAGTACATTGTCTCAGATAAAGGAATGTGGCTGAGGTTTAGTAGTACATTGTCTCAGATAAAGGAATGTGGCTGGGGTTTAGTAGTACATTGTCTCAGATAAAGGAATGTGGCTGGGGTTTAGTAGTACATTGTCTCAGCTAAAGGAATGTGGCTGAGGTTTAGTAGTACATTGTCTCAGCTAAAGGAATGTGGCTGGGGTTTAGTAGTACATTGTCTCAGATAAAGGAATGTGGCTGAGGTTTAGTAGTACATTGTCTCAGATAAAGGAATGTGGCTGAGGTTTAGTAGTACATTGTCTCAGCTAAAGGAATGTGGCTGGGGTTTAGTAGTACATTGTCTCAGCTAAAGGAATGTGGCTGGGGTTTAGTAGTACATTGTCTCAGCTAAAGGAATGTGGCTGAGGTTTAGTAGTACATTGTCTCAGCTAAAGGAATGTGGCTGGGGTTTAGTAGTACATTGTCTCAGATAAAGGAATGTGGCTGGGGTTTAGTAGTACATTGTCTCAGCTAAAGGAATGTGGCTGAGGTTTAGTAGTACATTGTCTCAGCTAAAGGAATGTGGCTGAGGTTTAGTAGTACATTGTCTCAGCTAAAGGAATGTGGCTGGGGTTTAGTAGTACATTGTCTCAGATAAAGGAATGTGGCTGAGGTTTAGTAGTACATTGTCTCAGCTAAAGGAATGTGGCTGGGGTTTAGTAGTACATTGTCTCAGATAAAGGAATGTGGCTGGGGTTTAGTAGTACATTGTCTCAGCTAAAGGAATGTGGCTGGGGTTTAGTAGTACATTGTCTCAGCTAAAGGAATGTGGCTGAGGTTTAGTAGTACATTGTCTCAGCTAAAGGAATGTGGCTGGGGTTTAGTAGTACATTGTCTCAGATAAAGGAATGTGGCTGGGGTTTAGTAGTACATTGTCTCAGCTAAAGGAATGTGGCTGAGGTTTAGTAGTACATTGTCTCAGCTAAAGGAATGTGGCTGAGGTTTAGTAGTACATTGTCTCAGCTAAAGGAATGTGGCTGGGGTTTAGTAGTACATTGTCTCAGCTAAAGGAATGTGGCTGAGGTTTAGTAGTACATTGTCTCAGCTAAAGGAATGTGGCTGAGGTTTAGTAGTACATTGTCCCAGCTAAAGGAATGTGGCTGAGGTTTAGTAGTACATTGTCTCAGCTAAAGGCATGTGGCTGGGGTTTAGTAGTACATTGTCTCAGCTAAAGGAATGTGGCTGAGGTTTAGTAGTACATTGTCTCAGCTAAAGGAATGTGGCTGAGGTTTAGTAGTACATTGTCCCAGCTAAAGGAATGTGGCTGAGGTTTAGTAGTACATTGTCTCAGCTAAAGGCATGTGGCTGGGGTTTAGTAGTACATTGTCTCAGCTAAAGGAATGTGGCTGGGGTTTAGTAGTACATTGTCTCAGCTAAAGGAATGTGGCTGAGGTTTAGTAGTACATTGTCTCAGATAAAGGAATGTGGCTGGGGTTTAGTAGTACATTGTCTCAGATAAAGGAATGTGGCTGGGGTTTAGTAGTACATTGTCTCAGCTAAAGGAATGTGGCTGAGGTTTAGTAGTACATTGTCTCAGCTAAAGGAATGTGGCTGAGGTTTAGTAGTACATTGTCTCAGCTAAAGGAATGTGGCTGGGGTTTAGTAGTACATTGTCTCAGCTAAAGGAATGTGGCTGAGGTTTAGTAGTACATTGTCTCAGCTAAAGGAATGTGGCTGAGGTTTAGTAGTACATTGTCTCAGCTAAAGGAATGTGGCTGGGGTTTAGTAGTACATTGTCTCAGCTAAAGGAATGTGGCTGGGGTTTAGTAGTACATTGTCTCAGATAAAGGAATGTGGCTGAGGTTTAGTAGTACATTGTCTCAGCTAAAGGAATGTGGCTGGGGTTTAGTAGTACATTGTCTCAGATAAAGGAATGTGGCTGGGGTTTAGTAGTACATTGTCTCAGCTAAAGGAATGTGGCTGGGGTTTAGTAGTACATTGTCTCAGCTAAAGGAATGTGGCTGAGGTTTAGTAGTACATTGTCTCAGCTAAAGGAATGTGGCTGAGGTTTAGTAGTACATTGTCTCAGCTAAAGGAATGTGGCTGGGGTTTAGTAGTACATTGTCTCAGCTAAAGGAATGTGGCTGAGGTTTAGTAGTACATTGTCTCAGATAAAGGAATGTGGCTGGGGTTTAGTAGTACATTGTCTCAACTAAAGGAATGTGGCTGGGGTTTAGTAGTACATTGTCTCAGATAAAGGAATGTGGCTGAGGTTAAGTAGTACATTGTCTCAGCTAAAGGAATGTGGCTGGGGTTTAGTAGTACATTGTCTCAGATAAAGGAATGTGGCTGGGGTTTAGTAGTACATTGTCTCAGCTAAAGGAATGTGGCTGGGGTTTAGTAGTACATTGTCTCAGCTAAAGGAATGTGGCTGAGGTTTAGTAGTACATTGTCTCAGCTAAAGGAATGTGGCTGGGGTTTAGTAGTACATTGTCTCAGATAAAGGAATGTGGCTGGGGTTTAGTAGTACATTGTCTCAGCTAAAGGAATGTGGCTGGGGTTTAGTAGTACATTGTCTCAGCTAAAGGAATGTGGCTGAGGTTTAGTAGTACATTGTCTCAGCTAAAGGAATGTGGCTGGGGTTTAGTAGTACATTGTCTCAGCTAAAGGAATGTGGCTGGGGTTTAGTAGTACATTGTCTCAGCTAAAGGAATGTGGCTGGGGTTTAGTAGTACATTGTCTCAGCTAAAGGAATGTGGCTGGGGTTTAGTAGTACATTGTCTCAGATAAAGGAATGTGGCTGGGGTTTAGTAGTACATTGTCTCAGCTAAAGGAATGTGGCTGAGGTTTAGTAGTACATTGTCTCAGCTAAAGGAATGTGGCTGAGGTTTAGTAGTACATTGTCTCAGCTAAAGGAATGTGGCTGGGGTTTAGTAGTACATTGTCTCAGATAAAGGAATGTGGCTGAGGTTTAGTAGTACATTGTCTCAGCTAAAGGAATGTGGCTGGGGTTTAGTAGTACATTGTCTCAGATAAAGGAATGTGGCTGGGGTTTAGTAGTACATTGTCTCAGCTAAAGGAATGTGGCTGGGGTTTAGTAGTACATTGTCTCAGCTAAAGGAATGTGGCTGAGGTTTAGTAGTACATTGTCTCAGCTAAAGGAATGTGGCTGGGGTTTAGTAGTACATTGTCTCAGATAAAGGAATGTGGCTGGGGTTTAGTAGTACATTGTCTCAGCTAAAGGAATGTGGCTGAGGTTTAGTAGTACATTGTCTCAGCTAAAGGAATGTGGCTGAGGTTTAGTAGTACATTGTCTCAGCTAAAGGAATGTGGCTGGGGTTTAGTAGTACATTGTCTCAGCTAAAGGAATGTGGCTGAGGTTTAGTAGTACATTGTCTCAGCTAAAGGAATGTGGCTGAGGTTTAGTAGTACATTGTCTCAGCTAAAGGAATGTGGCTGAGGTTTAGTAGTACATTGTCTCAGCTAAAGGAATGTGGCTGGGGTTTAGTAGTACATTGTCTCAGCTAAAGGAATGTGGCTGGGGTTTAGTAGTACATTGTCTCAGCTAAAGGAATGTGGCTGAGGTTTAGTAGTACATTGTCTCAGATAAAGGAATGTGGCTGGGGTTTAGTAGTACATTGTCTCAGATAAAGGAAGGTGGCTGGGGTTTAGTAGTACATTGTCTCAGCTAAAGGAATGTGGCTGAGGTTTAGTAGTACATTGTCTCAGCTAAAGGAATGTGGCTGAGGTTTAGTAGTACATTGTCTCAGCTAAAGGAATGTGGCTGGGGTTTAGTAGTACATTGTCTCAGCTAAAGGAATGTGGCTGAGGTTTAGTAGTACATTGTCTCAGCTAAAGGAATGTGGCTGGGGTTTAGTAGTACATTGTCTCAGCTAAAGGAATGTGGCTGGGGTTTAGTAGTACATTGTCTCAGCTAAAGGAATGTGGCTGGGGTTTAGTAGTACATTGTCTCAGATAAAGGAATGTGGCTGGGGTTTAGTAGTACATTGTCTCAGCTAAAGGAATGTGGCTGAGGTTTAGTAGTACATTGTCTCAGCTAAAGGAATGTGGCTGAGGTTTAGTAGTACATTGTCTCAGCTAAAGGAATGTGGCTGGGGTTTAGTAGTACATTGTCTCAGATAAAGGAATGTGGCTGAGGTTTAGTAGTACATTGTCTCAGCTAAAGGAATGTGGCTGGGGTTTAGTAGTACATTGTCTCAGATAAAGGAATGTGGCTGGGGTTTAGTAGTACATTGTCTCAGCTAAAGGAATGTGGCTGGGGTTTAGTAGTACATTGTCTCAGCTAAAGGAATGTGGCTGAGGTTTAGTAGTACATTGTCTCAGCTAAAGGAATGTGGCTGGGGTTTAGTAGTACATTGTCTCAGATAAAGGAATGTGGCTGGGGTTTAGTAGTACATTGTCTCAGCTAAAGGAATGTGGCTGAGGTTTAGTAGTACATTGTCTCAGCTAAAGGAATGTGGCTGAGGTTTAGTAGTACATTGTCTCAGCTAAAGGAATGTGGCTGGGGTTTAGTAGTACATTGTCTCAGCTAAAGGAATGTGGCTGAGGTTTAGTAGTACATTGTCTCAGCTAAAGGAATGTGGCTGAGGTTTAGTAGTACATTGTCTCAGCTAAAGGAATGTGGCTGAGGTTTAGTAGTACATTGTCTCAGCTAAAGGAATGTGGCTGGGGTTTAGTAGTACATTGTCTCAGCTAAAGGAATGTGGCTGGGGTTTAGTAGTACATTGTCTCAGCTAAAGGAATGTGGCTGAGGTTTAGTAGTACATTGTCTCAGATAAAGGAATGTGGCTGGGGTTTAGTAGTACATTGTCTCAGATAAAGGAAGGTGGCTGGGGTTTAGTAGTACATTGTCTCAGCTAAAGGAATGTGGCTGAGGTTTAGTAGTACATTGTCTCAGCTAAAGGAATGTGGCTGAGGTTTAGTAGTACATTGTCTCAGCTAAAGGAATGTGGCTGGGGTTTAGTAGTACATTGTCTCAGCTAAAGGAATGTGGCTGAGGTTTAGTAGTACATTGTCTCAGCTAAAGGAATGTGGCTGAGGTTTAGTAGTACATTGTCTCAGCTAAAGGAATGTGGCTGGGGTTTAGTAGTACATTGTCTCAGCTAAAGGAATGTGGCTGAGGTTTAGTAGTACATTGTCTCAGATAAAGGAATGTGGCTGAGGTTTAGTAGTACATTGTCTCAGCTAAAGGAATGTGGCTGAGGTTTAGTAGTACATTGTCTCAGCTAAAGGAATGTGGCTGGGGTTTAGTAGTACATTGTCTCAGCTAAAGGAATGTGGCTGAGGTTTAGTAGTACATTGTGTCAGCTAAAGGAATGTGGCTGAGGTTTAGTAGTACATTGTCTCAGCTAAAGGAATGTGGCTGGGGTTTAGTAGTACATTGTCTCAGCTAAAGGAATGTGGCTGGGGTTTAGTAGTACATTGTCTCAGCTAAAGGAATGTGGCTGGGGTTTAGTAGTACATTGTCTCAGATAAAGGAATGTGGCTGGGGTTTAGTAGTACATTGTCTCAGATAAAGGAATGTGGCTGGGGTTTAGTAGTACATTGTCTCAGCTAAAGGAATGTGGCTGAGGTTTAGTAGTACATTGTCTCAGCTAAAGGAATGTGGCTGAGGTTTAGTAGTACATTGTCTCAGCTAAAGGAATGTGGCTGGGGTTTAGTAGTACATTGTCTCAGCTAAAGGAATGTGGCTGAGGTTTAGTAGTACATTGTCTCAGCTAAAGGAATGTGGCTGAGGTTTAGTAGTACATTGTCTCAGCTAAAGGAATGTGGCTGAGGTTTAGTAGTACATTGTCTCAGATAAAGGAATGTGGCTGGGGTTTAGTAGTACATTGTCTCAACTAAAGGAATGTGGCTGGGGTTTAGTAGTACATTGTCTCAGATAAAGGAATGTGGCTGAGGTTTAGTAGTACATTGTCTCAGCTAAAGGAATGTGGCTGGGGTTTAGTAGTACATTGTCTCAGATAAAGGAATGTGGCTGGGGTTTAGTAGTACATTGTCTCAGCTAAAGGAATGTGGCTGGGGTTTAGTAGTACATTGTCTCAGCTAAAGGAATGTGGCTGAGGTTTAGTAGTACATTGTCTCAGCTAAAGGAATGTGGCTGGGGTTTAGTAGTACATTGTCTCAGCTAAAGGAATGTGGCTGAGGTTTAGTAGTACATTGTCTCAGATAAAGGAATGTGGCTGAGGTTTAGTAGTACATTGTCTCAGCTAAAGGAATGTGGCTGGGGTTTAGTAGTACATTGTCTCAGCTAAAGGAATGTGGCTGAGGTTTAGTAGTACATTGTCTCAGCTAAAGGAATGTGGCTGAGGTTTAGTAGTACATTGTCTCAGCTAAAGGAATGTGGCTGGGGTTTAGTAGTACATTGTCTCAGCTAAAGGAATGTGGCTGAGGTTTAGTAGTACATTGTCTCAGATAAAGGAATGTGGCTGAGGTTTAGTAGTACATTGTCTCAGCTAAAGGAATGTGGCTGAGGTTTAGTAGTACATTGTCTCAGCTAAAGGAATGTGGCTGGGGTTTAGTAGTACATTGTCTCAGCTAAAGGAATGTGGCTGAGGTTTAGTAGTACATTGTCTCAGCTAAAGGAATGTGGCTGAGGTTTAGTAGTACATTGTCTCAGCTAAAGGAATGTGGCTGGGGTTTAGTAGTACATTGTCTCAGCTAAAGGAATGTGGCTGGGGTTTAGTAGTACATTGTCTCAGCTAAAGGAATGTGGCTGGGGTTTAGTAGTACATTGTCTCAGATAAAGGAATGTGGCTGGGGTTTAGTAGTACATTGTCTCAGATAAAGGAATGTGGCTGGGGTTTAGTAGTACATTGTCTCAGCTAAAGGAATGTGGCTGAGGTTTAGTAGTACATTGTCTCAGCTAAAGGAATGTGGCTGAGGTTTAGTAGTACATTGTCTCAGCTAAAGGAATGTGGCTGGGGTTTAGTAGTACATTGTCTCAGCTAAAGGAATGTGGCTGAGGTTTAGTAGTACATTGTCTCAGCTAAAGGAATGTGGCTGGGGTTTAGTAGTACATTGTCTCAGCTAAAGGAATGTGGCTGAGGTTTAGTAGTACATTGTCTCAGATAAAGGAATGTGGCTGGGGTTTAGTAGTACATTGTCTCAACTAAAGGAATGTGGCTGGGGTTTAGTAGTACATTGTCTCAGATAAAGGAATGTGGCTGAGGTTTAGTAGTACATTGTCTCAGCTAAAGGAATGTGGCTGGGGTTTAGTAGTACATTGTCTCAGATAAAGGAATGTGGCTGGGGTTTAGTAGTACATTGTCTCAGCTAAAGGAATGTGGCTGGAGTTTAGTAGTACATTGTCTCAGCTAAAGGAATGTGGCTGAGGTTTAGTAGTACATTGTCTCAGCTAAAGGAATGTGGCTGGGGTTTAGTAGTACATTGTCTCAGCTAAAGGAATGTGGCTGGGGTTTAGTAGTACATTGTCTCAGCTAAAGGAATGTGGCTGGGGTTTAGTAGTACATTGTCTCAGCTAAAGGAATGTGGCTGGGGTTTAGTAGTACATTGTCTCAGATAAAGGAATGTGGCTGGGGTTTAGTAGTACATTGTCTCAGATAAAGGAATGTGGCTGAGGTTTAGTAGTACATTGTCTCAGATAAAGGAATGTGGCTGAGGTTTAGTAGTACATTGTCTCAGATAAAGGAATGTGGCTGGTGTACAGTAGCTGGTTAGGTATCACCACATGGTTCATATATTTACATGACATCTAACATCTTATCCATGCTTGATCACTGTCTCAAGGAGCATAGCATTCATATAAAAAATTTGCTTCTGGTAAATTGTCACAAGGTTTTTTCCGTTGTATTTTTGGATTCACCAAGCGTACATTTCACTCAGCATGAGGAAGAGAGGATGAATCCAGAGCGAGGATGGTACAGGTTATGCAATGCCAGATCGTTATTCTGCACGGAGCGGTATGGTTGCTTTTTCTATGTAGATGATCAGCTATTTAAAGTAGAAGCAATATGGTTACCAGGCTAAAGCTGTTGAAACATTAGGCCTATTTCATGTTGTTTTTAGCAGGTGCACCAGGACTCTATCGCCACCATTTTTAAATGTGTGTGTATGCGTGGGTGTGTGTTCTGCTCTTCCACTTCAACCCAGTCTGTGAGGGATGGACAGATGCTGTGTCCCCACAGCCAGTCGTAGAAGAGAGGACATATTGTACATCACACAGAAAGGTAACAGATTTAACAGGCCAGCTAGGCCATCTGTTACTCCAGCTCTGCACTGCGTACTCGGACAATAGGGGGGTCAGGACGGCTAGGCCTCCACCAGTCCAGACCCAGGCCTGCTATTGTCCTCCTGGCCTCTGGGTAAACACTGACCCTTACCACCACCACCACACAACCGCCTGCCTGCCGCTAGCATAATGCCTGGCTAAGCAGAGGATAGTTTAAAACCACAGAACACATGGTTCCTGCTGCAACTAGCTGCAACTAACGTAACATTTCGAAGTTGTTGCAAATGTCAAATTTCAAAGTGTTTAAGGATAAGTTTAGGCATTAACTCTTCATTTTTAGGGTTAGGATTAAGAAACTCCAAAATCTTAAGTTTAGACATTAACTCTGAATGGTTAAGGTAAGGGTTAAGGTTTGGGATAGGCTTGAAATAAATATCTCAAAAACAACTTTCTATCGTTGGATTCAAACATGCAACTTTTGGAATCAGAGGCAGATGTGAAACCTACTTGAAGGTAACAGTGCTCATTGTTGCCCCTAGTTGCCTGTTTCCATGTCATCTCCCGACGTCCTCAGACATGGATGGACATTGAACACTGACTTGTATCACAGGTGACCTGGCTGTCCTGGTCACGCATGTAAATAGAAAAAATATATCCCAAATGGGAAAATATTTTCCTCTCCTTTCCTTTGCCAGCTTTAAGTGTTGTTATCTTTCATAGACTCCTTCCAACACACACTTTGTAGACACACACACACGCATCAATAAGGTCCATCAGAGTTTAGGGAGAGGGTTGATGCCAATCAAAGCAGTAGTTAAGGACCTCTCAATGCTTAGTCAGAACCTATGTCTTCATCCTCTACCCCCTCCCCATCCCCAAGTAATCATCCTCCCAAACATCTCCACAAAAACAACACCCCTCCAGTCCTTCCATCTCTTCACACACCTCTTCTTCAGAGCAGAGATAGAGAGAAAAAGGAGGAGGATATAGAGGGATAGAGGAAAGGATTTTGCAATATGTGTGGTATGTTTATCCTTCACTGATCAAGTAGTGTATCAGTGTCTGCATTTATATTGCATACATGTTCACTGTTATCATGTGTATTCATTCCTGGCTGTGTGTTTGTGTGATGTAGTGGGTATATATATGAATATAATAAGTGTGTGCAGTCATTCACATTTAAGCAAACACTTTTACCAGAGTAGCTTACAGGAGCAATTAGGGTTAAGTGCCTTGCTCAAGGGCACATCGACATATTTTTCCTAGTCGGCTCAGGGATTCGAACCAGCGACCTTTCAGTTACTGGCCCAACGCTCTTAACCACTAGGCTACCTGCCACCCTTCTTATATATGTATGTGTGTGTATGTGTGTATGCATGCCTGTAATGTGTATGTATGTGAATCAGTATGTGTGGATGTATTTCTTTCTGTAAATCTGCATGCTCTGACCCCTCTAAACCTCTTTATTGGACAGTAGCACGGACCAATCAGAGTTTGTGTGTCAGATTACCACTGTTAATCTGTGTGTAATCCCTGAGCTGCCCCATTGTGGTTAGATACAAGCGTTTGGAAGACACACACACACTCCGTTGTTAGTGTGTTTGTAATCCCTGAGGGAGTCCACTGTGGCTAGATATCACAGATTGGGAGGCCTTATCTACATTAACCTCAAATCCAAATCCAAAGACATCCAGGGGATAATAGTGAAGGAGATAACCTCATTCAATTGCCTACTGTCCCTGGGTGCAGATGGAGAAGGCCCCCAAGCCTCTGTGACCTCTTAAAGGTTTAGCTAGTAGGACAGATGGAGAAGGCCCCCAAGCCTCTGTGACCTCTTAAAGGTTTAGCTAGTAGCACACATGGGGAAGGTCTCCAAGCCTCTGTGGCCTCTCAAAGGGTTATTAGTTAGTAGGATAGATGAGGAAGGCCCCCAAGCCTCTGTGGCCTCTTAAAGGTTTAGCTAGTAGGATAGATGAGGAAGGTCCCCAATCCTCTGTGGTCTCTTAAAGGTTTAGCTAGCAGGACAGATGACAAAGGTCTCCAAGCCTCTGTGGCCTCTCAAAGGGCTATTAGCTAGTAGGATAGATGAGGAAGGTCCCCAATCCGCTGTGGTCTCTTAAAGGTTTAGCTAGCAGGACAGATGACAAAGGTCTCCAAGCTTCTGTGGCCTCTCAAAGGGCTATTAGTTAGTAGGATAGATGAGGAAGGTCCCCAATCCACTGTGGTCTCTTAAAGGTTTAGCTAGCAGGACAGATGACAAAGGTCTCCAAGCCTCTGTGGCCTCTCAAAGGGCTATTAGCTAGTAGGACAGATGCCCTGCTTATGAAACTGAAACAAATACTGACTGGTAAATGTTCATTGTTTTCACTTAACATCTACTGTATATTTTGTATTAACTTTTCTTTAATCAAGGGAGCCCAGTTGAGACCAGGGTCTCATTTTCAATGGTGCCCTGAGACCATAAAGTCAAAGATTACATTAGAATGTCACTAACATCACAGCCATTATAAACATATTATTAAATCAACCAGTCAAAACTCTGGGTTTTAAAATGCCCTACTGACCAAAACATTAAAAAAAAAACATCTTTATAATAGATTCTATGATAAAGGCGTATTATGTTCTCTTGAAGAAAAAAGTGTCTCGCTGATAAAGGCATAACACAGAGCCTCCTCCAGGGGTGGCAGATGCCCTACTGTAGGGGTGGGATTGTGGTGTTTGGGGGACAGGGGTTGAGATGCATGGGGAGGTGACAATGAAATGGACTGTGAGGCATTGGAGGTCAGGGGTTAACCCCTAGCGCGATCTCTTCCACACTGACAGGGACCATAGGGGGCCCTTCAATAAAGAACTGGGGGTTTCCAATCAGAAAGATTGGTGTAAAGGCCCACCAACACCGTGCTGGCTCCTGGTGGGCCGACTGGGAGCCTTTAAGCAAACAGACTTAAATAACTCTAAGAGCCTCGATTCCCTCCCTCCCTCTCTCTCTCTCTCTCTATCTCTCTCCATTCTCCACTTCTCTCCCTCTCTTTCCACCCTCTCCTTATTGTTTAACCTCACTAGGGTATGTGGGACGGTAGCAAGTGAAACTGCCAGTGAAACTGCAGGGCGCCAAATTCAAAACAGCAGAAATCCCATAATTAAAATGCCTCAAACATAAATGTATTTTACACCATTTTAAAGATACACTTGTTGTAAATCCAGCCACAGTCTCCGATTTCAAAAAGGCTTTACGACGAAAGCAAACCAAACGATTATGTTAGGTGAGTGCCTATTCACAGAATAACACAGCCATTTTTCCAGCCAAAGAGAGGATTCACAAAAAGCAGAAATATAGATAAAATTAATCACTAACCTTTGATGATCTTCATCAGATGACACTCATAGGACTTCATGTTACACAATACATGTATGTTTTGTTCGGTAAAGTTCATATTTATATCCAAGAATCTGAGTTTACATTGACGCGTTACGTTCAGTAGTTCCAAAACATCTGGTGATTTTGCAGAGAGCCACATCAGTTTACAGAAATACTCATTATTAATGTTGATGAAAATACAAGTGTTATGCATGGAACTTTAGATGCACTTCTCCTTAATGCAACTGCTGTGTCAGATTTCAAAAAAGCTTTACGGAAAAAGCAAACCGTGCAATAATCTGAGGTCGGCGCTCAGAGCCCAAACAAGACAAAAATATATCCGCCATATTGTGCAGTCAACAAGAAGTCAGAAATAACATTATAAACATTCACTTACCTTTGATGATCTTCATCAGAATGCACTCCCAGGAATCCCAGTTCCACAATAAATGTTTGTTTTGTTCGATAATGTTCATCATTTATGTCCAAATTCCTCCTTGTTGTTCTAGCGTTCAGTACACTTTCCAAACTCACGACGCGCGCGCAAGTCCAGCGGAAAGTACGGACGAAAAGTTAAAAAAGTTATATTACAGTCCTTAAAAACATGACAAACGAAGTATTGAATCAATCTTTAGGATGTTTTTAACATAATTCTTCAATAATGTTCCAACCGGAGAATTCCTTTGTCTTCAGAAGTGCGATGGAACAGAGCTCGCTCTCACATGAACGCGCATGGTCAGCGCATGTTCAGCTCATGGTAGACCTTACTCAATCCCCAGTCATTCGGTCCCACTTCACAGTAGAAGCATCAGACAAGGCTCTAAAGACTGTTGACGTCTAGTGGAAGCCTTAGGAAGTGCAACATGACCAATATCCCACTGTATCTTCAATAGGGGCTGAGTTGAAAATCGACCAACCTCAGATATCCCACTTCCTGTTTGGATTTTTTCTCAGGTTTTTGCCTGCCATATGAGTTCTGTTTTACTCACAGACATCATTCAAACAGTTTTAGAAACTTCAGATTGTTTTCTATCCAAAATATACTAATAATATGCATATTCTAGCTTTTATGGCTGAGTAGCAGGCCGTTTACTCTGGGCACGCTTTTCATCCGGACGTGAAAATACTGCCCCCTACCCCAAAGAAGTTAATGGACTATGCATGTACCTACTCCCACAAATTACTTCATGGCGAGGTCCTTTCCTTTTATAGGTGTCATACCTTACTCTGTGTGTGTGTGATGAGTAAATGTGTTCATGAAAAATGCTGTTTCCCTCAACACATCTCTTTGACTCCATGTCTCTGTTGTTTTTGGGCATGTCAACATATTATATTCTAGAACACTCAGAATCAACATATTATGGAACACTCAGTGGAGTAACATTGCAGATCTATGATTTTGAATTTTTAACAAGAGCTCTTTTAACCTATATAAAAATGCATGAAGTTTAAATAAGGAGAAGACAAAAGGTCATTCCTGCTCTCTCTGCAGAGGTTTGGCTTATATAACAAGTCCCTGGATACAGACACTGGAATAGGAGGAGGAAAAAACAAAAATATACTGCAGCTGACAACCCTGAGAGCAGACACATAAGAAGAGAAGAAAAGATAGATAGAGAGAGAGAGAGAGAGAGAGAGAGAGAGAGAGAGAGAGAGAGAGAGAGAGAGAGAGAGAGAGAGAGAGAGAGAGAGAGAGAGAGAGGGAGAGGGAAAGGGCTGTATGAGACCGGAAAATAAAAAGATACTGAAGGAGAGACAGTTGAGCTGCAAAGGGACTCCTCATCACCTATTAAATCCTATTACTGGAGGTCAGGGGAGATTTCCTGCTGCTCTCCCCAGGTAAAGAGCTCATCTGAGCTGGATGAGCTGCTAGGATTACCCCTGGACGCTGGATCAGGGCCCAGACCTACTCTCCCCTGTCCGCACTGTAGCCTAGGGTTGCAAAATTCCAGATTGGTTCAATTTATTGAAAGTTCTTTAAATTTTGCAACTCTACTCCTAACACACGCACTGACAACCCTACTCCCAACACACTCACTGACAACCCTACTCCCAACACACTCACTGACAACCCTACTTCTAACACACTCACTGACCACCCTACTTCTAACACACTCACTGACAACCCTACTCCCAACACACTCACTGACAACCCTACTCTCAACACACTCACTGACAACCCTACTCCCAACACACTCACTGACAACCCCACTCCCAACACAATCACTGACAACCCTACTCCCAACACCCTCACTGACAACCCCACTCCCAAAACACTCACTGACAACCCCACTCCCAAAACACTCACTGACAACCCTACTCCCAACACCCTCACTGACAACCCCACTCCCAAAACAATCACTGACAACCCTACTCCTAACACACTCACTGACAACCCTACTCCTAACACACTCACTGACAACCCTACTCCCAACACACTCACTGACAACCCTACTCCCAACACACTCACTGACAACCCTACTTCTAACACACTCACTGACCACCCTACTTCTAACACAATCACTGACAACCCTATTCCCAACACACTCACTGACGACCCTACTCTCAACACACTCACTGACAACCCCACTCCCAACACAATCACTGACAACCCTACTCCCAACACCCTCACTGACAACCCCACTCCCAAAACACTCACTGACAACCCCACCTCAAAACACTCACTGACAACCCTACTCCTAACACACTCACAACCCTACTTCTAACACACTCACTGACAACCCTACTCCCAACACACTCACTGACAACCCTACTCCCAACACACTCACTGACAACCCTACTTCTAACACACTCACTGACAACCCTACTCCCAACACACTCACTGACAACCCTACTCCCAACACACTCACTGACAACCCTAGTCCTAACACACTCACTGACAACCCTACTTCTAACACACTCACTGACAACCCTACTCCAAACACACTCACTGACAACCCTACTCCCAACACACTCACTGACAACTCCACTCCCAAAACACTCACTAACAACCCTACTCCCAACACAATCACTGACGACCCTACTCCCAACACAATCACTGACGACCCTACTCCCAACACACTCACTAACAACCCTACTCCCAACACAATCACTGACGACCCTACTCCCAACACAATCACTGACGACCCTACTCCCAACACACTCACTGACAACCCTACTCCCAACACCCTCACTGACAACCCCACTCCCAAAACACTCACTGACAACCCTACTCCCAACACACTCACTGACAACCCTACTCCAAACACACTCACTGACAACCCTACTTCTAACACACTCACTGACAACCCTACTCCTAACACACTCACTGACAACCCTACTCCCAACACACTCACTGACAACCCTACTCCCAACACACTCACTGACAACCCTACTCCCAACACACTCACTGACAACCCTACTCCCAAAACACTCACTAACAAGCCTACTCCTAACACACTCACTGACAACCCTACTCCTAACACACTCACTGACAACCCTACTCCCAAAACACTCACTGACAACCCTACTCCCAAAACAATCACTAACAACCCTACTCCCAAAACACTCACTGACAACCCTACTCCCAAAACAATCACTAACAAGCCTGCTCCCAACACACTCACTGACAACCCTACTCCCAACACACTCAGTGACAACCCTACTCCTAAAACACTCAGTGACAACCCTACTCCCAACACACTCAGTGACAACCCTACTCCCAACACATTCAGTGACAACCCTACTCCCAACACACTCACTGACAACCCTACTCCTAACACACTCACTGACAAACCTACTCCCAACACACTCACTGACAAACCTACTCCCAACGCACTCACTGACAACCCTACTCCCAACACACTCACTGACAACCCTACTCCGAACACACTCACTGACAACCCTACTCCCAACACACTCACTGCCAACCCTACTCCCAACACACTCACTGACAACCCTACTCCCAACACACTCACTGACAACCCTACTCCCAACACACTCACTGACAACCCTACTCCTAACACACTCACTGACAACCCTACTCCCAACACACTCACTGAAAACCCTACTCCGAACACACTCACTGACAACTCCACTCCCAAAACACTCACTAACAAGCCTACTCCTAACACACTCACTGACAACCCTACTCCTATAACACACTCACTGACAACCCTACTCCGATCACTGACAACCCCACTCCCAACACACTCACTGACGACCCTACTCCCAACACAATCACTGACAACCCTACTCCCAACACACTCACTGACAACCCTACTCCCAACACACTCACTGACAACCCTACTCCTAACACACTCACTGACAACCCTACTCCCAACACACTCACTGACAACCCTACTCCCAACACACTGACTGACACCCTACTCCTAACACACTCACTGACAACCCTACTCCCAACACACTCACTGACAACCCTACTCCCAACACACTGACTGACACCCTACTCCCAACACACTCACTGACAACCCTACTCCCAAAACACTCACTGACAACCCTACTCCCAACACACTCACTGACAACCCTACTCCCAACACACTCACTGACAACCCTACTCCTAACACACTCACTGACAACCCTACTCCTATAACACACTCACTGACAACCCTACTCCGATCACTGACAACCCCACTCCCAACACACTCACTGACGACCCTACTCCCAACACAACCACTGACAACCCTACTCCCAACACACTCACTGACAACCCCACTCCCAACACATGCACTGACAACCCTACTCCCAACACACTCACTGACAACCCTACTCCCAACACACTCACTGACAACCCTACTCCCAAAACACTCACTAACAAGCCTACTCCTAACACACTCACTGACAACCCTACTCCCAACACACTCACTGACAACCCTACTCCCAACACACTCACTGACAACCCTACTCCCAACACACTCACTGACAGCCCTACTCCCAACACACTCACTGACAACCCTACTCCTAACACACTCACTGACAACCCTACTCCCAACACACTCACTGACAACCCTACTCCCAACACACTCACTGACAACCCTACTCCTAACACACTCACTGACCACCCTACTCCCAACACACTCACTGACAACCCTACTCCCAACACACTCACTGACAACCCTACTCCCAACACACTCACTGACAACCCTACTCCCAACACACTCACTGGCAACCCTACTCCTATAACACACTCACTGACAACCCTACTCCCAACACACTCACTGACAACCCTACTCCCAACACACTGACTGACAACCCTACTCCTATAACACACTGACTGACAACCCTACTCCCAAAACACTCACTGACAACCCTACTCCCAACACAATCACTAACAAGCCTACTCCCAACACACTCACTGACAACCCTACTCCCAACACACTCAGTGACAACCCTACTCCTAAAACACTCACTGACAACCCTACTCCCAACACACTCACTGACAACCCTACTCCCAACACACTCACTGACAACCCTACTCCTAACACACTCACTGACAAACCTACTCCCAACACACTCACTGACAACCCTACTCCCAACACACTCACTGACAACCCTACTCCCAACACACTCACTGACAACCCTACTCCCAACACACTCACTGACAACCCTACTCCTAACACACTCACTGACAACCCTACTCCCAAAACACTCACTAACAAGCCTACTCCTAACACACTCACTGACAACCCTACTCCCAACACACTCACTGACAACCCTACTCCCAACACACTCACTGACAACCCTACTCCTAACACACACTGACAACCCTACTCCCAACACAATCACTGACAACCCTACTCCCAACACACTCACTGACAACCCTACTCCCAACACACTCACTGACAACCCTACTCCCAACACACTCACTGGCAACCCTACTCCTATAACACACTCACTGACAACCCTACTCCCAACACACTCACTGACAACCCTAATTCCAAAACACTCACTGACAACCCTACTCCTATAACACACTGACTGACAACCCTACTCCTAACACACTCACTGACAACCCTACTCCCAACACACTCACTGACAACCCTACTACCAACACACTTACTGACAACCCTACTCCTAATGCACTCACTAACAAGCCTACTCCTAACACACTCACTGACATTACAAATACAGCCCTGGACCACCAGTCATACCTCAGAATACAACAGGTTTGCCACTTTAGAGCTGAGAGTAAAGACGGGTAAGTTTGAGAGGGAGAAGAGTTTGCGAGGGAGAGGGAAAAGGAGTCAGAGCGAGAGAGAGAGAGAGAGAGAGAGAGAGAGAGGGAGGAGGAGCAGCCAAAGAGTAACTACAATGCTTATTATTATTATTATTATTATTATTACTACTACTACTGTTATTACAGGTACTTGTACAAGTACCTGTAATAACAGTAGTAGTAGTAATAATAATAATAATAATAATAATAATAAGCATTGTAGTACCTGTAATAACAGTAGTAGTAGTAATAATAATAATAATAATAAGTATTGTAGTTACTCTTTGGCTGCTCCTCCTCCCTCTCTCTCTCTCTCTCTCTCTCGCTCTGACTCCTTTTCCCTCTCCCTCGCAAACTCTTCTCCCTCTCAAACTTACCCGTCTTTACTCTCAGCTCTAAAGTGGCAAACCTGTTGTATTCTGAGGTATGACTGCTCCAATATAATTAATGAATAAACATGAGCTCTTAAGTCATTCACAATGCACACACGAGTGCACACACACACACACACTTCTGAATGAAGGATCCCCTTAAAACTCTGTTTGTTCTCCACCCTCTTTTTAACAAGGAAGGACAGATTAGTTTACTGCTATTGTCTTTGCCTCAGTCTGGACCTAAACTGGAAAGAGGTCTCCCAAAGGCTTCAGCATGCTTCGGTTCGACAGTTTTCTGTTTTCTCAATGACATTCAATTCAGTATTGAAAAAAGGTTACGTTTTTTTCTATCTGAGTGAGTCTGACCATAGGTCAGAGAGCACTATGATGACACACCAAATTAGTTTGATGGATCCTTTTGTCTTCTTCTAACTTCTTCTAACTTCTAAGGGGAAAGTAATCCAAAAGTAACTGAAAGTAATCAGATTATGCTACTGAGTTCGGGCAATCCAAAAGTTACATTACTGATTAGAATTTTAAACAGGTAACTAGTAACTGTAACGGATTACATTTAGAAAGTGTGTGTGTGTCCAGTGAGTCTTTGATTAGTATTCTGTGGCCATGAGGCTGTACTGACAGGTGGGGCCTCAGAGAGCAGCAAAGACATTAATACTTTAGTATAAGGCTGCATGTAGCTACTCACCAGTCTGACTAGACATGACAGATCAGACCCAGCACTGGACAGGAAAGAGAGAGAGGGTGAGAGGGAGAGAAAGAGAGGATTATAGATAGGTGGATGAATAGAGAGAGAGAGATAGAGAGGGAGAGAGAACAAAAGAGCGAGAGAGAAAGAAAGAAAGAAAGAAAGAAAGAAAGAAAGAAAGAAAGAGATAATTAAAATAACACAAACATACACATACAGTTCCTTCAGAAAGTATTCACGCCCCTTGACTTATTCCACATTTTGTTGTGTCACAGCCTGAATTCAAATGGATTAAAAAAATAATAATTCTCACCCATCGACACACAATACCCCATAATGACAATGTGGAAACATGTTTTTGGAAATGTTAGCAAATTTAGAGAAATATCTCATTTACATATGTATTCACACTCCTAAGTCAATACTTTGTAGAAGCACCTTCAGCAGCAATTACAGCTGTGAGTCTCTAAGACCTTTCCACACATGAATTGTGCAACATTAGCCCATCATTATTTTCAAAATTGTTGATCATTTCTAGAAAACCATTTTCAAGTCTTGCCTTAGATTTTCAAGTAGATTTAAGTCAAAACTGAAACTTGACCACTCAAGAACATTCCATGTCTTCTTAATAAGAAACTCCAGTGTAGATTTGGCCTTGTATTTTAGGTTATTGTACTGCTGAAAGGTGAATTCATCTCCCAGTGTCTGGTGGAAAGCAGACTGAACCAAGTTTTCCACTAGGATTTTGCCTGTGCTTAGCTCCATTCTGTTTATTTTTTTATCATGAAAAACTCCCCAGTTCTTAATGATTACAAGCATACTGATAACATGATGCAGCCACCACTATGCTTGAAAATATGGAGAGTGGTACTCAGAGATTTGTTGTATTGGATTTGCCCCAAACACTTTGTATTCAGGACAAACAGTTAATTGCTTTGCCACATTTTTTGCAGTTTTACTTTAGTGCCTTGTTGCAAACAGAATGCATGTTTTAGAATATTTGTATTCTGTACAGCCTTATTTTCACTCTGTCAATTAGGTTAGTACTGTGGAGTAACTACATTGTTGTTGATCCATCCTCAGTTTTCTCCTATCACAGCCAATAAACTCTGTAACTGTTTTAAAGTCACTGTTGGCCTCATGGTGAAATCCCTGAGCGGGTTCCTTCCTCTCTGGCAACTGAATAGAAAGGACACCTGTATCTTTGTATTGACTGGGTGTATTGATACACCATCCAAAGTGTAATTAATAACTTCACCATGCTCACTACTATTGCACACAGAGTGAGTCCATGCAACTTATTATGTGACTTGTTAAGCACATTTTTACTTTTACTCCTGAACTTATTTAGGCTTGGCATAACAAAGGGGTTGAATACTTATTGACTCAAAACAAAGCTTTTCATTTTAAATTAATTTGTAAAACTTTTGAAAACCATAATTTCACTTTGATATTATGGGGTATTGTGTGTATGCCAGTGACAAAACAACTCAATTGAGTCCATTTTAAAATCAGGCTGTAACACAACACACGTGGAAAAAGTGAATAGTTTCAGAAGGCACTGTACATCCTTTGAAATGCATTACAAAATCCGTAATATTGTGTCCAGCATTTTAGGCCTGGGGTCAATTTAATATCAACCCAGTTAATTCAAAAGATTTTATTTTATAGTAATTGTTTTAAATAATATATGTATTATTATTATTATTATTATTTATTTAATTAGATTCTAATTTTCAATTTGTGAATTGGAATTCATCTTACATTTTTAGGTTATTGATTCCATTTTCAAGCTATAGCTTCATGCTTTCGTCCTGCAACTATAGTATCAATTGAATGTGAAATTATACAAAAATCTAGCCTGTGCAACCTCTATCATACCATCAGCTGTATGTCTCTGAGTCGGCATTATCTCTCTGTAGCCCAATCCAGTAGTGATGCGAGAGTGACTGCATTCATATGGCTGCAAAATAAATGTCATCACACCTCTCATGTATTTGGTTTTCTGAGGAGACTGGAAACAGGCTTAGCTGTCAACTGGACACGGCCACACAGCAGCAAAGCACAGACGGAGAATACAGTATATGTCAAAGAATTTCATTTTAAAGTGAGAAAAATTACCCTGACAAATTATTTTCTACTTTTAGCGAAAGATGGACGGTCACATCTGAGAGAAAGTATCTGTGTCATTACATACACACGCAAGCACGCAAGCACACACACACACACACACACACACACACACACACACACACACACACACACACACACACACACACACACACACACACACACACACACACACACACACACACACACACACACACACACAGTCTTCTACAATTAACCTTGTGGGGACACACAATTCAGTACCATTCAAAATCTGATTTTCCCTAACACTAACCCGTACCCTAACCCTAACCCTAACCCTAACCCTAACCCTAACCCTAACCTTAATCCTAACCCTAACCCGAACCCAAAAACCTAACCTTAACCCGTACCCTAACTCTAACTCTAGCTTCTAACCCTAACCTTAATCCTAACCCTAGCTCCTAACCCTAACCCTAAAGCTAATTCTAACCCTAACACTAATTCTAACCTTAACCCTAAACCCCTTAGAAATAGCATTTGACCTTGGAAGGGACCAACAAAATGTCCCCAGTTGGTCAAAATGTTGTTTGTTTACTATTCTTGTGGGGACACGTCCAAACACACACACACAAACACACACAAACAAATCTAAGGGAATGTTAAATTCTGTCTCTCTCTGCCTGTGGAGAGCATTGGCCAGGACTCAGGGAGAAGATAGGGGTTGCTAGGCAATGGGTTGTGGTTGCCATGGTTAATTTAAGTGGAACAGCTGGTCCAATCAGCATAAAGTGAGGGTAGGCGGGGGCTGAGCCAGCCAGGCTCATGCCAACACACACAGAAAGGAGAGAGACATTGCTAACTGAGACTTGCAGGATGGGGGGATGACAGAAAGGAGAGTAGAAGAGAAGAGAAGAGGAGAGGAGAAGAGAAGAGAAGAGAAGAGAAGAGAAGAGAAGAGAAGAGAAGAGAAGAGAAGAGAAGAGAAGAGAAGAGAAGAGAAGAGAAGAGAAGAGAAGAGAAGAGAAGAGAAGAGAAGAGAAGAGATATTACTAAAAAGAAGCCAGGCTATGTAGGAAACAAGATCTGAGGCATGGTGAGGGGAGGACAAAATAATATATATGAGAGAAAGCTTGAGAGAGAAAGAGAGAGATAGAGACAGAGAATGATAAAATAGGACATGATAGGAAAGGTCAGTGGAACAGAGGAGGGTAGAGGAAAATAGAAAAGGAGGGAGTGGATGAAAAGAGGAAAAAGCGCATGCATATGGGTCTTTCTGTCCATCAGTCTACTGTTACATCCTTTAGATCCTGGGTTTTCTAGAATAATCAAGAGCACCACACCTGAGGAGAAACACAGATTAATAAATACATTCATTAATTCCATGTTAAGCAAATGGTAAAACAACATCAACATTATTTGATTTCATCTTCATACATAGAATGGATGTTCTGATGTGATTAGTGGGTTTGCAGACTGCAGAGACAGAATCTACAGTACATTGTTCCCATTTTCTATATTGAGTGGGGGAGATAGGAGATGGGTGAGGAGTGCATGGAGGGATGGAGGAGGAAGGGGCGAGGGCCAATGGGTGCATGCATAGGGGAAGGGTAGAGAGAGGACGACAGGGTAATGTTTTGGCTGATTTGGCTAGCTGAGCCTGAGGGGTTGGTTCATTTAATCGGACAGGCCCTGCACACACAGGCACTTTCCTCTACTCCCTTCCATGTGTTGGCTGCAAGCAGGACCATAGAGATGAAATATATTCAGTACTATTCAGAATATGATGTTCTATTAAACTGTTTCACAACACATTTCCCACCACATTTGTACATTGTACTTCAAGTATGGGTGAAAGAACAGCACTAAGATAGTTGAATCACTAGTCTATGATGTGATCTACATGTGAATTCAACTAGTTCAAGGCCCCATGTTATTTCTCTCTCTTTGAGGAAATTGGTTCAAGGCCCTGTTAATTACCCAAATGAATCCGCTCTCATCACATCAAACTCATCACACACGCACATGCACGCATATACACGCATATACACCTCATAGTATACACACACACACTTTTTCATTTCTTCTTTCTGTTACTTTAAATCTCAAAGAAAACTTGAGCATTTGTAGTTATGTCCAGAAAAGAACATGTCCAGATGTCTGATATATGTCTGCTATATGTCTGCTATATGTCTGCTATATGTCTGCTATATGACTGCTATATGACTGCTATATGTCTGCTATATGTCTGCTATATGTCTGATATATGTCTGATATATGACTGCTATATGTCTGATATATGTCTGATATATGTCTGCTATATGTCTGCTATATGTCTGATATATGTCTGCTATATGTCTGATATATGACTGCTATATGACTGCTATATGTCTGATATATGTCTGATATATGACTGCTATATGACTGCTATATGACTGCTATATGTCTGATATATGTCTGCTATATGTCTGATATATGTCTGATATATGACTGCTATATGACTGCTATATGTCTGATATATGTCTGATATATGTCTGCTATATGTCTGATATATGTCTGATATATGTCTGCTATATGTCTGCTATATGTCTGCTATATGTCTGCTATATGTCTGCTATATGTCTGATATATGTCTGATATATGTCTGCTATATGTCTGCTATATGTCTGCTATATGTCTGCTATATGTCTGCTATATGTCTGCTATATGTCTGATATATGTCTGATATATGTCTGATATATGTCTGCTATAGCTGGCATTGGATTCACTGTTTTCATCACGGCTGACAATCTCTCGCTGATAGATTGTGTTTGGCCAATGTGTGGGTCAGGACACACACACACGGAAACAAAAACATGAGGTGACCCCCAAGGGCGTTCTTCTGGAGCGAGGCGAATGTGTGTCCGCCCTTCACTCAACATTCAGGATGACACACAGAGACAGAGACATACACAGACATAGACAGACACACAAGTACACACAGTCAAAACACAACACACACTTTCAGGCCATGCACCCAAGCTCTTCAAGGACGACACACACACTCACTCTGCGCGCACTGCTTCAGCAAGCACAGAGGGGAGTGAGATGAACAGAGGCCTCCGTTGTTGAGCAGCAACCTGAGCAGTGCTCTATGGCCAGAACATACAGTGTAGCCTCCATTTTCTTACCAAGGGAATTGGAACTGAAATCACTGAATCATGCGGAAGACTATTATATTTTTCCGCCAATTCTTCCTGTTATAATAAATAATACTGTATATACAGTATATGTATAAGTCAGGATGGACAGATTACAATACACTTCTTTGACCAATGCAATGGCCTATCTTATATTTGGATATTTTGTGCTGAGAAAAGTATGCTACACCAACATAAAGCTAACATTTGAATACATATATTATATGGATAATCTAGTTCATATCATCAACGCGTATGGGGGGAGCCCAAATTAGTTACGGGAGTCAGTGCCTTGTCATTTTCACCCTGGTCCATTCCCTGTCAGTCCCCTCTGACTCCCATGCTCATAACCAGGCACATGGTTTACATGGCTGACACACATTCCTGTCACTAACACAAAGGTTTCCAGGGTGACTGGGAGAACCTTTCCTTGACGACAGATCAGAATGTGCCATTAGCCTGCATCTCAGGCAAGCAATATCACCACGGTGCACACAGCTCGTCATGGAGATCAGACAGAAGTCAACAGTAACCTCAGAGGTGTGTGGGTGTAGAAAGGAAGAAAAACATCCTGCTAAATAATCTCCCACCCACTTAGGACAGTTGTTCAAATTCCATCACAAGTGTATTCATTAATGGTATTACTCAATAACTATAGCGCAAGAAAAGCCTTGACCATGATACAGTAGAACTATCTATTTGCCCCAGGTCAAAACATGTGTTGCAGTCACAGGCTAAATTTATCTCAGAGACGTCCATGGACATCGTGAGATGGCAGTTCCTGTTTAAAACCTTGTTTTAAAAGACTGCTGGTTAGAGAGCTCAAAGAGCTCTGACTATCTGAGCTGTGAGAGACACTGCATTTGTCCAGAGTTTAGTAGAGTGTCTACAGAGAAGAGCCTGTGGCTATAGCTGATGTAACAGCCAATACATGAAAAAGCCCCACAGCTTCACACACCAATACACTCATAAACTAATACACTAATACACTAATACACTCATACACTCATATACACACAAACACACACACACACACACACACAAACACACACACACACACACACACACACACACACACACACACACACACACACACACACACACACACACACACACACACACACACACACACACACACACACACACACACTTATACCAATCAGGAGCGAGGGAGAACAATAGAGAAAGACAGATAAGAAAGATAGAGAGAGCTGGAGAACGAGACAGAAAACAGAGAGCGAGAACAAGAAAGAGTCAGAGATCGAGAGCGTACATTTTAGTGGGTTTAGCAAGCTGTAAGCTGTGTTTCCCTCTCGGCCAAGTCTTTAACAAGCCTATAATGGCCCCTCTTAAAAGGAGGACTAGGATCTCCTCCAAAACTAACTGATTTGCAGTGGCCTGGGCTTGGCCCCCATGGGCAGTGGCCAAGTCCCCCTCCATCCCTCACTTACTGATCCACAGCCAACCCTGGTGGCTGGCCTTACTCACACCTATTGTCTTTGTCCACTGAACCATAAGCAATAGCAGTTTATATCACAATAAAACACCATAAGCCGGCATTAATTGGATATAATAGCGAGGAATAATTGAGATAATTTCACACCTTCTTGTAAAAAGAGAGGATATAAAGGAGGAGAAAAGACAGAAAGACTGAGGGAGAAAGAAAGAAATAGGATATCTTTGTACACGTGGCTTTGTAAAAGCATCACCTCCTTAAATTCTAGTGTTCACACACCACCTCCTTCACATCCAGATACATCACAGACACACACCACCTCCTCCACATCCAGATATATCACAGACACACACAACCTCCTCCACATCCAGAAACATCACAGACACACACAACCTCCTTCACATCCAGATACATCACAGACACACACAACCTCCTCCACATCCAGAAACATCACAGACACACACCACCTCCTTCACATCCAGATACATCACAGACACACACCACCTCCGTCACATCCATATACATCACGGACACACACAACCTCCTTCACACCCAGATACATCACAGACACACACCACCTCCTCCACATCCAGAAACATCACAGACACACACCACCTCCTCCACATCCAGAAACATCACAGACACACACAACCTCCATCACATCCAGATACATCACAGACACACACCACTTCCTTCACATCCAGATACATCACAGACACACACCACCTTCTTCACATCCAGATACATCACAGACACACACCACTTCCTTCAAATCCATATACATGACAGTCAAACATCACCTCCTTCACATACAGATACACCACAGACACACACCACTTCCTTCACATCACAGACACACATCACCTCCTTCACATCCAGATACATCACAGACACACACCACCTCCGTCACATCCATATACATCACGGACACACACCACCTCCTTCACATCACAGACACACACCACCTCCTTCACATCCAGATACACCACAGACACACACCACTTCCTTCACATCACAGACACACACAACCTCCGTCACACCCAGATACATCACAGACACACAGACACACACCCCCTCCTTCACACCCATATACATCACAGACACACAGACACACACCCCCTCCTTCACACCCAGATACACCACAGACACACAGACACACACCCCCTCCTTCACAACAATATACATCACGGACACACACCACCTCCTTCACACCCATATACATCACAGACACACACCCCCTCCTTCACATCCATATACATCACGGACACACACCACCTCCTTCACACCCATATACATCACAGACACACAGACACACACCCCCTCCTTCACACCCATATACATCACAGACACACAGACACACACCCCCTCCTTAACACCCATATACATCACAGACACACAGACACACACCCCCTCCTTCACACCCATATACATCACAGACACACAGACACACATCACCTCCTTCACACCCAGATACATCAAAGACACACAGACACACATCACCTCCTTCACACCCATATACATCACAGACACACAGACACAGACCCCCTCCTTCACACCCATATACATCACAGACATACAGACACACATCACCTCCTTCACACCCAGATACATCACAGACACACACACCCTCCTTCACATCCATATACATCACAGACACACACCACCTCCTTCACACCCATATACATCACAGAAACACAGACACACACACCCTCCTTCACATCCATATACATCACAGACACACACCACCTCCTTCACACCCATATACATCACAGAAACACAGACACACACACCCTCCTTCACATCCATATACATCACAGACACACACCACCTCCATCACATCCAGAAACATCACAGACACACACACCACCTCCTTCACATCACAGACACACTCACCTCCTTCACATCCAGACACATCACTGACACATACAAACTCCTTCACATCCAGATACATCACAGACACACACCACCTCCTTCAAATCCAGATACAACACAGAAAAACACCACCTCCTTCACAGCCAGATCCATCACAGACACACACCACCTCCTTCACAGCCAGATACATCACAGACACACACCACCTCCTTCACATCCAGATACATCACAGACACACACCAACTCCTTCACACCCAGATACATCACAGACACACACCACCTCCTTCACACCCAGATACATCACAGACACACACCACCTCCTCCACATCCAGATACATCACAGACACACACCACCTCCTCCACATCCAGATACATCACAGACACACACCACCTCCTTCACATCCAGCTACATCACAGACACACACCACATCCTCCACATCCAGATACATCACAGACACACACCACCTCCTTCACATCCAGCTACATCACAGACACACACCACATCCTCCACATCCAGATACATCACAGACACACACCACCTCCTCCACATCCAGATACATCACAGACACACACCACATCCTCCACATCCAGATACATCACTGACAAACACCACACTCCTTCACATCCAGATACATCACAGACACACAGACACACACCACCTCCTTCAAATCCAGATACAACACAGACACACACCACCTCCTTCACATCCAGATACATCACAGACACACAGACACAAACCAACTCCTTCACATCCGGATACATCACAGACACACACCACCTCTTTCACATCCAGATACAACACAGACAGACACCACTTCCTTCACATCACAGACACACACCACCTCCTTCACATCCAGACACATCACTGACACATACAAACTCCTCCACATCCAGATACATCACAGACACACACCACCTCCTTCACACCCATATACATCACAGACACACAGACACACACCACATCCTTCACATCCAGATACATCACAGACACACACCACCTCCTCCACATCCAGATACAACACAGACACACACCACCTCCTTCACAGCCAGATACATCACAGACACACACCACCTCCTTCACATCACAGACACACTCCACCTCCTTCACATCACAGACACACTCCACCTCCTTCACATCCAGACACATCACTGACACATACAAACTCCTTCACATCCAGATACATCACAGGCACACACCACCTCCTTCAAATCCAGATACAACACAGACACACACCACCTCCTTCACAGCCAGATACATCACAGACACACACCACCTCCTTCACATCCAGATACATCACAGACACACAGACAAAAACCAACTCCTTCACATCCGGATACATCACAGACACACACCACCTCTTTCACATCCAGATACATCACAGACACACACCACTTCCTTCACATCACAGACACACTCCACCTCCTTCACATCCAGACACATCACTGACACATACAAACTCCTCCACATCCAGATACATCACAGACACACACCACCTCCTTCACACCCATATACATCACAGACACACACCACCTCCTTCACATCCAGCTACATCACAGACACACACCACATCCTCCACATCCAGATACATCACAGACACACACCACCTCCTCCACATCCAGATACATCACAGACACACACCACATCCTCCACATCCAGATACATCACTGACAAACACCACCTCCTTCACATCCAGATACATCACAGACACACAGACACACACCACATCCTTCACATCCAGATACATCACAGACACACACCACCTCCTCCACATCCAGATACAACACAGACACACACCACCTCCTTCAAATCCAGATACAACACAGACACACACCACCTCCTTCACATCCAGATACATCACAGACACACAGACACAAACCAACTCCTTCACATCCGGATACATCACAGACACACACCACCTCTTTCACATCCAGATACAACACAGACAGACACCACTTCCTTCACATCACAGACACACTCCACCTCCTTCACATCCAGACACATCACTGACACATACAAACTCCTCCACATCCAGATACATCACAGACACACACCACCTCCTTCACACCCATATACATCACAGACACACAGACACACACCACATCCTTCACATCCAGATACATCACAGACACACACCACCTCCTTCAAATCCAGATACATCACAGACACACACCACCTCCTTCACACCCATATACATCACAGACACACAGACACACACCACCTCCTTCAAATCCAGATACAACACAGACACACACAACCTCCTTCAAATCCATATACATGACAGTCACACATCACCTCCTTCACATACAGATACACCACAGACAAACACCACTTCCTTCACATCACAGACACACACCACCTCCTCCACATCCAGAAACATCACAGACACACACCACCTCCTTCACATCCAGATACACCACAGACACACACCACCTCCTTCACACCCAAATACATCACAGACAGACACCCCCTCCTTCACACCCATATACATCACGGACACACACCACCTCCTTCACACCCATATACATCACAGACACACAGACACACCCCCCCTCCTTCACATCCATATACATCACAGACACACACAACCTCCTTCACATCCATATACATGACAGTCACACATCACCTCCTTCACATACAGATACACCACAGACACACACCACATCCTTCACATCCAGATACATCACAGACACACACAACCTCCTTCAAATCCATATACATGACAGTCACACATCACCTCCTTCACATACAGATACACCACAGACACACACCACTTCCTTCACATCACAGACACACACCACCTCCTTCACATCCAGATACATCACAGACACACCCCCCCCCCCTTCACATCCAGATACATCACAGACACACACAACCTCCGTCACATCCAGATACATCACAGACACACACCACCTCCGTCACATCCATATACATCACAGACACACAGACACACACAACCTCATTCACATCCAGATACATCGCAGACACACACCCCCTCCTTCACATCCAGATACACCACAGACACACACCACCTCCTTCACACCCAGATACATCACAGACACACAGACACACATCACCTCCTTCACACCCAGATACATCACAGACACACACAACCTCCTTCACATCCAGATACATCACAGACACACACCACCTCCTTCACACCCATATACATCACAGACACACACACCCTCCTTTTCCAACCCACCGCTCCCCCACCTCTCT
>NC_052322.1:34756454-34783140 GCF_016432855.1 Salvelinus namaycush | reverse complement strand
CCATCCATATACATCACAGACACACACCACCCTCCTTCACACACAGACACACTCCCCTCCTTCACATCACAGACCACTCCACTCCTTCACATCCAGACACATACAACGCACAACAAACTCCTTCACATCCAGATACATCACAGGCACACACCACCTCCTTCAAATCCAGATACAACACAGACACACCCCCCCTCCTTCACACCCATATACATCACGGACACACACCACCTCCTTCACACCCATATACATCACAGACACACAGACACCCCCCCCCCTCCTTCACATCCATATACATCACAGACACACAACCTCCTTCACATCCAATACATACAGTCACACATCAACTCCTTCACATACAGATACACCACAGACACACACCACATCTTCACATCCAGATACATCACAGACCACACACACCCTCTTCAAATCCATATACATGACAGTCACACACCACCTCCTTCACATACAGATACACCACAGACACACACCACTTCCTTCACATCAACAGACACACACCACCTCTTCACATCCGATACATCACAGACACACACACCCCCCCCCCCTCTTCACATCCAGATACATCACAGACACACACAACCTCCGTCACATCCAGATACATCACACAGCACCACACCACCTCCGTCACATCCATATACATCACAGACACACAGACACACACCACTCATTCACATCCAGATACATCCAGACACACACCCCCTCCTTCACATCCAGATACCCCACAGACACACACCACCTCCTTCACACCCAGATACATCACAGACACCAGACACACATCACCTCCTTCACACCAGATACATCACAGACACACACAACCTCCTTCACATCCAGATACATCACAGACACACACCACCTCCTTCACACCCATATACATCACAGACACACACACCCTCCTTCACATCCATATACATCACGGACACACACCACCTCCTTCACACCCATATACATCACAGACACACACCCCCTCCTTCACATCCATATACATCACGGACACACACCACCTCCTTCACACCCATAATACATCCAGACACACAGACACCCCCCCCCCTCCTTCACATCCATATACATCACAGACACACACAACCTCCTCACATCCATATACATGACAGTCACACATACACCTCCTTCACATACAGAACACACACAGACACACACCACATCCTTCACATCCAGATACATCACAGACACACACACACCTCCTTCAAATCCATATACATGACAGTCACACATCACCTCCTTCACATACGATACACCACAGACACACACCACTTCCTTCACATCACAGACACACACCACCTCCTTCACATCCAGATACATCACAGACACACACCCTCCCCCCCCTCTTCACATCCAGATACATCACAGACACACACAACCTCCGTCACATCCAGATACATCACAGACACACACCACCTCCGTCACATCCATATACATCACAGACACACAGACACACACACCTCATTCACATCCAGATACATCACAGACACACACCCCCTCCTTCACATCCAGATACACCACAGACACACACCACCTCCTTCACACCCAGATACATCACAACACACAGACACACATCACCTCCTTCACACCCAGATACATCACAGACACACACAACCTCCTTCACATCCAGATACATCACAACACACACCACTCCTTCACACCCTCATACATCACAGACACACACACCCTCCTTCACATCCATATACATCACAGACACACACCACCTCCTTCACATCACAGACACACTACCACCTCCTTCACACATCACAGACACACTCCACCTCCTCACATCCAGACACATCACTGACACTACAACTCCTTCACATCCAGATACATCACAGGCACACACCACACCTCCTTCACAATCCAGATACAACACAGACACACACACACACCTCCTTCACACCAGATACATCACAGACACACACCACCTCCTTCACATCCAGATACAAAAACAGACACACACCACCTCCTTCACACCAGATACATCACAGACACACACCACCTCCTTCACACCAGATAACAACACAGACACACACCACCTCCTTCACACAGATACATCACAGACACACACCACCTCCTTCACATCCAGAACATCACAGCCACACAGACACACACCACCTCCTTCACATCCAGATACATCACAGACACACACCACCTCTTTCACATCCAGATACAACACAGACAGACACCACTTCCTTCACATCACAGACACACTCCACCTCCTTCACACCAGACACACACTGACACATACAAACTCCTCCACATCCAGATACATCACAGACACACACCACCTCCTTCCACATATACATCACAGACACACAGACACCACCACATCCTTCACATCCAGATACATCACAGACCACACCCCACCTCCTTCAAATCCAGATCCATCACAGACACACACCACCTCCTTCACACCCTATACTCACAGACACACAGACACACAAACCACCTCCTTCAAATCCAGATACACACAGACAACACACAACCTCCTCAAATCCATATACCTCAACAGCACACACACCTCCTTCACATCAGATACACCACAGACAAACACCACTTCCTTCACATCACAGACACACACCACCTCCTCCACATCCAGAAACATCACAGACACACACCACATCCTTCACACCCAGATACATCACAGACACACACAACCTCCTTCACATCCAGATACATCACAGACACACACCACCTCCTTCACACCCATATACATCACAGACACACACACACCTCCTTCACATCCATACATCACAGACACACACCACCCTCCTTCACATCACAGACACACCCCACCCTCCTTCACATCACAGACACACACTCCACCTCCTTCACATCCAGACACATCACGACACATACAAACTCCTCACATCCAGATAACTCACAGGCACACACCACCTCCTTCAATCCAGATACAACACAGACACACAACCACACCTCCTTCACAGCCAATACATCACAGACACACACACCTCCTTCACATCCAGATACAACACAGACACACACCACCTCTTCACACCAGATACATCACACAGACACACCCACCTCCTTCACACCAGATACAACACAGACACACACCACCTCCTTCACCCAGATACATCACAGACACACCCACCTCCTTCACATCCAGATACATCACAGACACACAGACACAAACCACTCCCTTCACATCCGGATACATCACAGACCACACCACCTCTTTCACATCCAGATACAACACAGACAGACACCACTTCCTTCACATCACAGACACACTCCACCTCCTTCACATCCAGACACATCACAGACACACACACCCCCCCCCTCTTCACATCCAGATACATCACAGACACACACCAACCCCTCAACACCAGTACATCACAGACACACACCACCTCCTCACATCCATATACATCACAGACACACAGACACACCCACCCCTCTCACATCCAATACTACAGACACAACACACCCCTCCCCTTCACATCCGATACACCACAGCAACACACCACCCAAATCCTCCACCAATACATCCAGACACACAGACACACATCACCTCCTTCACACCCAGATACATCACAGACACCACAACCTCCTTCACATCCGATACATCACAGACACACACCACTCCTTCACACCCATATACATCACAGACACACACACCCTCCTTCACCTCCATATTACATCACAGACACACACCACCTCCTTCACATCACAGACACACTCCACCTCCTTCACATCACACGACACACTCACCTCCCTTCCATCTCCGTACACATCACTGACACATACAAACTCCTTCACATCCAGATACATCACAGCACACACCACCCTCCTTCAATCCAGATACAACACAGACCACACACCCACCTCCTTCACACCAGATACATCACAGACACACACCACTCCTTCACATCCAGATACAACACGACCACACCACCTCCTTCACACCAGATACATCACAGACACACACCCCCTCCTTCACACAGATACACACAGACACACACCACTCCTTCACAGCCAATACATCACAGACACACACCTCCTCCTTCACATCCAGATACATCACAGACACACAGACACAAACAACCCTTCACATCCAGATACATCACAGACACACACCACCTCTTTCACATCCAGATACACACAGACAAACCCACTTCCTTCACATCACAGACACACTCCACCTCCTTCACACACTACATCACAACACAGACACACATCACCTCCTTCACACCCAGATACATCAGACACACAGACACACACCCCTCCTCACACCATATACATCACAGACACACAACACACCTCCTTCACACCCATATACATCACAGACACGACACACACCCCTCCTTCACACCAGATACACCACGACACACAGACACACACACCCCTCCTTCACAACAATATACATCACGACACACACCACCTCCTCAACCCCAGATACATCACAGACACACACACCCTCCTTCACATCCATATACTCACGACACACACCACCTCCTTCACACCCATATACATCACAGAAACACAGACACACACACCTCCTTCACATCCATATACATCACAGACCACAACACACCACCTCATCACTCCAAAACATCACAGACACACACACCACTCCTTCACATCACAGACACACACCACCTCCTTCACACCAGACACATCACTGACACATACACACTCCTCACATCCAGATACATCACAGACAACACACCACCTCCTTCAAATCCAGATACAACACAGAACACACCACCTCCTTCACAGCCAGATCCATCACACAGACACACACCACCCTTCACAGCCATACATCACAGACACACACCACCCCCACTCCCCCAGCCCTCTTTCTCCCCAACCGTCTCTCTCCCCAACCGTCTCTCTCCCCAACCGTCTCTCTCCCCAACCCTCTATCTCTTCCAACCTTCTCTCTCCCCAACCCTCTCTCTCCCCAACCCTCTCTCTCCTCCAACCCTCTCTCTCCCCCAACTCTCTCTCTCTCCCCCAGCCCTCTCTCTCCCCAACCGTCTCTCTCCCCAACCGTCTCTCTCCCCAACCCTCTCTCTTCCAACCCTCTCTCTCCCCAACCCTCTCTCTCCCCCAACCGTCTCTCTCCCCCAACCGTCTCTCTTCCAACCCTCTCTCTTCCAACCCCCTCTCTCCCCAACCCACTCTCTCCTCCAACCTTCTCTCTCTCCCAACCGTCTCTCTCCCGCAGCCCTCTCTCTCCCCAACCGTCTCTCTCCCCAACCGTCTCTCTCCCCAACCGTCTCTCTTCCAACCCTCTCTCTTCCAACCCTCTCTCTCCCCAACCCTCTCTCTCCTCCAACCTTCTCTCTCCCCCAACCGTCTCTCTCCCCCAACCGTCTCTCTCCCCAACCGTCTCTCTCCCCAACCCTCTCTCTTCCAACCCTCTCTCTCTCCAACCCTCTCTCTCCCCAACCCTCTCTCTCCCCCAACTCTCTCTCTCCTACAACCTTCTCTCTCCCCCAGCCCTCTCTCTCCCCAACCATCTCTCTCCCCAACCCTCTATCTCGTCCAACCCTGTCTCTCCTCCAACCTTCTCTCTCCCCAACCCTCTCTCTCCTCCAACCCTCTCTCTCCCCTAACTCTCTCTCTCCTCCAACCTTCTCTCTCCCCAACCGTCTCTCTCCCCAACCCTCTATCTCGTCCAACTCTCTCTCTCCCCAACCGTCTCTCTCCACAACCCTCTCTCTTCCAACCCTGTCTCTCCTCCAACCTTCTCTCTCCCCCAGCCCTCTCTCTCCCCAACCGTCTCTCTCCCCAACCGTCTCTCTTCCAACCCTCTCTCTCCTCCAACCTTCTCTCTCCTCCAACCTTCTCTCTCCCCCAACCCTCTCTCTCCTCCAACCTTCTCTCTCCCCCAGCCCTCTCTCTCCTCCAACCGTCTCTCTCCCCCAGCCCTCTCTCTCCTCCAACCTTCTCTCTCCCCCAGCCCTCTCTCTCCCCAACCGTCTCTCTCCCCAACCGTCTCTCTCCCCATCCGTCTCTCTCCCCAATCCTCTCTCTCCCCAACCCTCTCTCTCCCCAACCCTCTCTCTCCTCCAACCCTCTCTCTCCCCCAACTCTCTCACTCCCCCAGCCCTCTCTCTCCTCCAACCGTCTCTCTCCTCCAACCTTCTCTCTCCCCCAGCCCTCTCTCTCCTCCAACCTTCTCTCTCCCCCAGCCCTCTCTCTCCTCCAACCTTCTCTCTCCCCCAGCCCTCTCTCTCCCCAACCGTCTCTCTCCCCAACCGTCTCTCTCCCCATCCGTCTCTTTCCCCAATCCTCTCTCTCCCCAACCCTCTCTCTCCTCCAACCCTCTCTCTCCCCCAACTCTCTCTCTCCCCCAGCCCTCTCTCTCCCCAACCGTCTCTCTCCCCCAGCCCTCTCTCTTCCAACCCTCTCTCTCCCCCAACCTTCTCTCTCCCCCAGCCCTCTCTCTCCCCAACCCTCTCTCTCCTCCAACCTTCTCTCTCCCCCAGCCCTCTCTCTCCCCAACCCTCTATCTCTTCCAACCTTCTCTCTCTCCTCCAACCCTCTCTCTCCCCCAACTCTCTCTCTCCCCCAGTCCTCTCTCTCCCCAACCCTCTCTCTCCTCCAACCCTCTCTCTCCCCCAACTCTCTCTCTCCCCCAGCCCTCTCTCTCCCCAACCCTCTCTCTCCCCAACCCTCTCTCTCCTCCAACCCTCTCTCTCCCCCAACTCTCTCTCTCCCCCAGCCCTCTCTCTCCCCAACCGTCTCTCTCCCCAACCGTCTCTCTCCTCAACCCTCTCTCTTCCAACCCTCTCTCTTCCAACCCTCTCTCTCCCCAACCCTCTCTCTCCTCCAACCTTCTCTCTCTCCCCAACCGTCTCTCTCCCCAACCCTCTATCTCTTCCAACCTTCTCTCTCCCCCAGCCCTCTCTCTCCCCAACCGTCTCTCTCCCCAACCCTCTCTCTTCCAACCCTCTCTCCCCCAGCCCTCTCTCTCCCCAACCCTCTCTCTCCCCAACCCTCTCTCTCCCCAACCCTCTCTCTCCTCCAACCCTCTCTCTTCCCCAACTCTCTCTCTCACCCAGCCCTCTCTCTCCCCAACCGTCTCTCTCCCCAACCGTCTCTCTCCCCAACCCTCTCTCTTCCAATCCTCTCTCTCCCCAACCCTCTCTCTCCTCCAACCCGAACTCTCCCCGAACTCTCTCTCTCCCCCAGCCCTCTCTCTCCTCCAACCTTCTCTCTCCCCCAACCGTCTCTCTCCCCAACCGTCTCTCTCCCCAACCCTCTATCTCTTCCAACCGTCTCTCTCCCCAACCGTCTCTCTCCCCAACCCTCACTCTTCCAACCCTCTCTCTCCCCAACCCTCTCTCTCCTCCAACCTTCTCTCTCCCCAACCCTCTCTCTCCCCAACCTTCTCTCTCCCCCAACTCTCTCTCTCCCCCAGCCCTCTCTCTCCCCAACCCTCTCTGTCCCCAACCGTCTCTCTCCCCAACCGTCTCTCTCCCCAACCCTCTATCTCTTCCAACCCTCTCTCTCCCCAACCCTCTCTCTCCTCCAACCCTCTCTCTCCCCAACCCTCTCTCTCTTCCAACCCTCTCTCTCCCCAACCCTCTCTCTCCTCCAACCTTCTCTCTCCCCAACCCTCTCTCTCCCCAACCCTCTCTCTCCCCCAACTCTCTCTCTCCCCCAGCCCTCTCTCTCCCCAACCCTCTCTGTCCCCAACCGTCTCTCTCCCCAACCCTCTATCTCTTCCAACCTTCTCTCTTCCCCAGCCCTCTATATCTTCCAACCTTCTCTCTCCCCCAGCCCTCTCTTCTCCAACCCTCTCTATCCCCAACCCTCTCTCTTCCAACCCTGTCTCTCCTCCAACCTTCTCTCTCTCCCCAACCGTCTCTCTCCCCAACCCTCTATCTCTTCCAACCTTCTCTCTCCCCCAGCCCTCTATCTCTTCCAACCTTCTCTCTCCCCCAGCCCTCTCTCTTCCAACCCTCTCTCTCCCAACCCTCTCTCTCCCCCAACATTCTCTCTCTCCCCAACCGTCTCTCTCCCCAACCCTCTCTCTCACCAAACATCTCTCTCCTCCAAACATCTCTCTCCCTCAACCCTCTCTCTCCACAACCCTCTCTCTCTCCCAACCCTCTCTCTCTCTCAACCCTCTCTCTCTCCTCCAACCCTCTCTCTCCCCCAACCCTCTCTCTCTCCTCCAACCCTCTCTCTCCCCCAACTCTCTCTCCCCAACCCTCTCTCTCCCCAACCATTTTTCTCCCCCCAACCCTCTCTCCTCCAACCCTCTCCTCTCCTCCAACCCTCTCTCTCTCCCCCAACCCTCTCTCTCCCCCAACCTTTTCTCTCTCCTCCAACCCTCTCTCTCCCCGAACCCTCTCTCTCTTCTCCAAACCTTTCTCCCTCAACCCTCTCTCTCTCTCAACCCTCTCTCTCCTCCAAACCTCTCTCTCCCCCAACCCTCTCTCTCTCCTCCAACCCTCTCTCTCTCCTCCAACCCTCTCTCTCTCCCCAACCCTCTCTCTCTCCTCCAACCCTCTCTCTCTCCTCCAACCCTCTCTCTCCCCAACCCTCTCTCTCTCCCCAACCCTCTCTCTCTCCCCAACCATTTTCTTCCCTCAACCCTCTCTCTCTCCTCCAACCCCCTCTCTCTCCCCAACCCTCTCTCTCCCCCAACCCTCTCTCTCTCCTCCAACCCTCTCTCTCTCCTCCAACCCTCTTTCTCCTCCAACCCTCTCTCTCCCCCAACCCTCTCTCTCTCCTGCAACCCTCTCTCTCTCCCCAACCCTTTCTCTCTCCCCCAACCCTCTCTCTCTCCTCCAACCCTCTCTCTCCCCCAACCCTCTCTCCTCCAACCCTCTCTCTCTCCCCAACCATTTTTCTCCCCCCAACCCTCTCTCTCTCCTCCAACCCTCTCTCCTCTAACCCTCTCTCTCTCCTCCAACCCTCTCTCTCTCCCCAACCCTCTCTCTCTCCTCCAACCCTCTCTCTCTCCTCCAACCCTCTCTCTCCCCCAACCCTCTCTCTCTCCCCAACCCTCTCTCTCTCCCCAACCATTTTCTCCCCACAACCCTCTCTCTCTCCTCCAACCCTCTCTCTCTCCCCAACCCTCTCTCTCCCCCAACCCTCTCTCTCTCCTCCAACCCTCTCTCTCTCCTCCAACCCTCTCTCTCCTCCAACCCTCTCTCTCCCCCAACCCTCTCTCTCTCCTGCAACCCTCTCTCTCTCCTGCAACCCTCTCTCTCTCCCCAACCCTTTCTCTCTCCCCCAACCCTCTCTCTCTCCTCCAACCCTCTCTCTCCCCCAACCCTCTCTCCTCCAACCCTCTCTCTCTCCCCAACCATTTTTCTCCCCCCAACCCTCTCTCTCTCCTCCAACCCTCTCTCCTCTAACCCTCTCTCTCTCCTCCAACCCTCTCTCTCTCCTCCAACCCTCTCTCTCTCCTCCAACCCTCTCTCTCTCCTCCAACCCTCTCTCTCTCCTCTAACCCTCTCTCTCTCCTCCAACCCTCTCTCTCCTCCAACCCTCTCTCTCTCCTCTAACCCTCTCTCTCTCCTCTAACCCTCTCTCTCTCCTCCAACCCTCTCTCTCTCCTCCAACCCTCTCTCTCTCCCCCACCCCTCTCTCTCCCCCCACCCTCTATCTCTCCCCCAACCCTCTCTCTCTCCCCCAACCCTCTCTCTCTCCTCCAAACCTCTCTCTCTCCCCCAACCCTCTCTCTCTCCCCAACCCTCTCTCTCTCCCCAACCATTTTTCTCCCCCCAACCCTCTCTCTCTCCTCCAACCCTCTCTCTCTCCCCAAACCTCTCTCTCCCCCAACCCTGTCTCTCTCCCCAACCCTCTCTCTCTCCTCCAAACCTCTCTCTCTCCTCCAACCCTCTCTCTCTCCCCAACCATTTTTCTCCCCCCAACCCTCTCTCTCTCCTCCAACCCTCTCTCTCTCCTCCAACCCTCTCTCCTCTAACCCTCTCTCTCTCCTCTAACCCTCTCTCTCTCCTCCAACCCTCTCTCTCTCCTCCAACCCTCTCTCTCTCCTCCAACCCTCTCTCTCTCCTCTAACTGCTCTCTCTCTCCTCTAACTGCTCTCTCTCTCCTCTAACTGCTCTCTCTCTCCTCCAACCCTCTCTCTCTCCTCCAACCCTCTCTCTCTCCTCTAACCCTCTCTCTCTCCTCCAACCCCCTCTCTCTCCTCTAACCCTCTCTCTCTCCTCCAACCCTCTCTCTCTCCTCTAACCCTCTCTCTCTCCTCCAACCCTCTCTCTCTCCTCTAACCCTCTGCCCCTAGTCCTATATACCGGCCCTATGATTACGCTGTAAGGTGTGTGTTCGTAAAGGGTTAACTCTCCTACTCATACACCAATAGGTCCAAGGTCATTCTAGATGAATGGCAACAGGGGAGAGGGGGTGGTGTAGCCCAGCCTGCTAGCATTCTGCATCTCGCATGTCTAGCATTTCAGCTCCAGTATCTGGGCTATGTGTAACCTAACGTAGCCGGAACGGCATTTCTTTCTTTCTGGACCTGACTAGAAGAAAAAAACTGTTGGGGGAGGTTATCTTCTCTACTGTTGATCCAATCCAGTAAATGTGGAGGAGGAGTTAGGATGGAGTGTCACCTTGTTAACGTCCACAAGTGGAAGTCGCGTCACAGGCTCTCTTTCCATTTCTCCTGAAAACCAGATGCATCCGGTTTAATACGACCCCACACAGGGTGGGCTAGGTGTAAACTGGACCATTGCTAACCAGAGCGTGCACCATGACAGAGGCAGGCTACATTTCCCCAGGCCTGTCTTACTCCTCAGCCCAGTGCTGCTCCAGACAGTAAAAACACGTGTGGTAACTTGTGGATGTGTTGGTGTGTCATTGGTGGTTACAGGTTTTCTTTCTCTGCTATTAGATTACATCACTGTGGTTGACCCTGAATCATTATTTGATCAAAAGCCCAAATAAACATGGTGAAAGGGTTTGTGTGTGTGTGTGTGTGTGTGTGTGTGTGTGTGTGTGTGTGTGTGTGTGTGTGTGTGTGTGTGTGTGTGTGTGTGTGTGTGTGTGTGTGTGTGTGTGTGTGTGTTATGCTTGGATGAGACATTAATTATCTGTTTGTTTGAGCTGGAGATGAGAAGTGTAATCAGTTTCATAATGTGAGTGAGTGAGTGAGTGAGTGAGTGAGTGAGTGAGTGAGTGAGTGAGTGAGTGAGTGAGTGAGTGAGTGAGTGAGTGAGTGAGTGAGTGAGAGGGAGAGAGGGAGGAATGCTTTGTGCATGCATACAGTGGGATGATCCTCTGTTGCAACCAGAAAGTAAAGAGCTCAGCATTTCTTCATGCTTATTGGCTAGGGCTTGGCGATATGGCATAAATATCATATCACAGTATTTAAAACATATTTTACGGTATTTGATGTTTCTGAATAGTCATAGTTCTAAATATGCTTTATCGGTAGTGCATGGCAACAAATTCATTGTAAGTGGTTTAAATCTCCATTCTGATTGCTGTTCAACCAAACGTCAACTAAAAAGGACAAAACTGACAGTGAAGTAGTCCTATTTGTAGAACATTGCATAGGAATGAAATCCTCTTTTGTAGCCTCAAACTCTGGTACTCAACCAATGATTTCTATTTGCATAATTATTTATTCAATTCCATAATTTTCATGAATTTCATTATTTTCTTCACTAATTTGGTATCATTTACAAACTGTCACGTTTATTTTGTCTTAGTATGCCTCTATTTCGTAAAAAAAAAAAATTGGTTTGTGAGAATAATCATTTTCCTCTTCGACTGTATATTTTCGGCTTCAATTGCAGTTCTTACTTTCACCACTAGGGTAGTACTCTGATTTACGGGGGTCTATTTGGCAAGCTTGCCCTCCCCAAGTTGTTGACTTGTTGTGCTAGAAAGTTAGCTAGCAGTTTTCGGCTGTTAGCAGATTCTTACTGGTGATCAAAATGGATGATTGCCATCATTTTTTCGAGTCATTACTGAAGTCCAAACCGGTCCGTGAATGTATACCGGTATATCGTTTTTTTTACGGTTTACCGACCAGCCCTATTATTAGCCATGATTAGGTCCTTGGCTCTTCCCTGACCTTGTGACCTGACCAGGAAAAAAACTACCCAACCTTGAGAGACAAATACCAAATAATGCATGCAGAGCAGAATTAGGATGATAACCGGTAATTATCAAAATCCAGAAAAGAGCTGTTAAATTCTACAACCATCAAAAAGGAAGTGATTGCCAAACCTTCCATAACAAAGCGATCACCTACAGAGAGATGAACCTATAGAAGAGTCCCCTCGGCTAGCTGGTCCTGGGGCTCTGCTCACAAACAGACCCCACAGAGCCCCTGGACAGCAACACAATTACACCCAATAAAATCATGAGAAAACAAAAAAATAATTACTTTACACATTGTAAAGAACTAACCAAAGAACAAAGCAAACTGGAATGCTATTTGGCTCTAAACCGAGATTATACAGTGGCAGAATACCTGAATACCGCTGTAGGCAGACCTGGCTCTCAAGAGAAGACAGGCTATGTGCGCACTGCCCACAAAATGAGGTGGAAACTGAGCTGCACTTCCTAACCTCCTGACCAATGTATGACCATATTAGAGACACATATTTCCCTCAGATTACACAGACCCACAAAGAATTTGAAAACAAACCCAATTTTGATAAATTCCCATATCTACTGGGTGAAATACCCCAGTGTGCCATCACAGCAGCAATATGTTGCCACAAGAAAAGGGCTATCAGTGAAGAACAAACACCACTGTAAATACAACCCATATTTATGTTTATTTATTTTCACTTTTCTACTTTAACTCTTTGCACATAGTTACAAGACTGTACATAGCCAGTAATATGACATTTGAAGTGTCTCTATTATTTTGAAACTTTTGTGAGTGTAATGTTTACTGTTCACTTCTGATTGTTTGTTTCACTTTTGTTTATCATTTATTTCACTTGCTTTGGCAATGTAAACATGTTTCCCATGCCAATAAAGCTAATTGGTTTGAATTGAGAGTGAGAGAGTTAGAGAGAGTGGGAGAGAGAGAGGGAGTTGGAGAGAGAGAGATTTAGAGATGGACGGAGAGAAAGTGGGTGAAAAGAATAGAGTGAGGCACACACAGACTAGAATAGAATAGAGCAGTGCACAGTGCTCGGCCTACACACACAGACTAGAATAGAATAGAGCAGTGCACAGTGCTCGGCCTACACACACAGACTAGAATAGAATAGAGCAGTGCACAGTGCTCGGCCTACACACACACACAGACTAGAATAGAATAGAGCAGTGCACAGTGCTCGGCCTACACACACAGACTAGAATAGAATAGAGCAGTGCACAGTGCTCGGCCTACACACACAGACTAGAATAGAATAGAGCAGTGCACAGTGCTCGGCCTACACACACAGACTAGAATAGAATAGAGCAGTGCACAGTGCTCGGCCTACACACACAGACTAGAATAGAATAGAGCAGTGCACAGTGCTCGGCCTACACACACAGACTAGAATAGAATAGAGCAGTGCACAGTGCTCGGCCTACACACACAGACTAGAATAGAATAGAGCAGTGCACAGTGCTCGGCCTACACACACAGACTAGAATAGAATAGAGCAGTGCACAGTGCTCGGCCTACACACACAGACTAGAATAGAATAGAGCAGTGCACAGTGCTCGGCCTACACACACAGACTAGAATAGAATAGAGCAGTGCACAGTGCTCGGCCTACACACACAGACTAGAATAGAATAGAGCAGTGCACAGTGCTCGGCCTACACACACAGAGAGAGGAAGCTAGTATTTTGCAACTCTAACCCCAGCGTATGTTTTATAGCCTTTATAAACTTACACAAGACCTTCTGATCCGCAACACCACAGCTAGCAGACACAACCTCTCTCTCTCTCTCTCTCTCTCTCTCTCTCTCTCTCTCTCTCTCTCTCTCTCTCTCTCTCTCTCTCTCTCTCTCTCTCTCTCTCTCTCTCTCTCTCTCTCTCTCTCTCTCTCTCTCTCTCTCTCTCTCAATTCAATTCAATTCAATTCAAATGTGCTTTATTGGCATGGAAAACATATTACCAAAGCAAGTGAAATAGATAATAAGGTGATATAAACAATAAAAAATGAACAGTAAACACTACACTCACAAAAGTTCCAAAGGAATAGAGACATTTTAAATGTCGTATTATGTCTATATACAGTGTTGTAACGATGTGCAAATAGTTAAAGTACAAAAGGGAAAATAAATAAACATAAATATGGGTTGTGTTTGTCCTTCGCTGGTTGCCCTTTTCTTGTGGCAACAGGTCACCCATATTGCTGCTGTGATGGCACACTGTGGTATTTCACCCAATAGATATGGGAATTTATTAAGTTTGGATTTGTTTTCAAATTATTTGTGGGTCTGTGTAATCTAAGGGAAATGTGTCTCTAATATGGTCAAACATTTGGCAGGAGGTTAGGAAGTGCAGCTCGGTTTCCACCTCATTTTGTGGGCGGTGTGCTCATACAGTGGGAAGATAAAGTATGTGAACCCTTTAGAATTACCTGGATTTCTGCATAAATTGGTCATAAAATGTGATCTGATCTTCATCTAAGTCACAATAATAGGCAAACACAGTCTGCTTAAACTAATAACATACTGTACAGTGCCTTCAAAAAGTATTCACACCCCTTCACTTATACCACATTTTGTTGTGTTACAGCCTGAATTTAAAATGGATTACATTTAGATTTTGTATCACTGATCTACACACAATACCCCGTAAATTGAAAGTGGAATTATGTTTTTAGAAATGTTTACAAAAAAAAATAAAAAATGAAAGGCTGAAATGTCCTGAGTCAATAAGTGTTCCACCCTTTTGTTATGGCAGGAGTGAAAATGTGCTTAACAAGTCACATACTAAGTTACATGGACTCACTCTGTGTGCAATAATAGTGCTTAATATGATTTTTTGAATGACTACCTAGTCTCTGCACCCAACACGTACAATTATCTGTAAGATAATCTGTAAGACCAGGGAGGTTTTCCAATGGTTGGAAAAGAAGGGCATCTATTGGTAGATGGGTGGGGAAAAAAGGAAGACATTGAAATCATATGCTTCATGATCTAAATATTGAGAGAGCGTGAGCGACAGAGAGGAACAAAATGGTAGGGGTGAGAACAGGTGGGTCTGGGCAGGAGGTGGGTCTGGGCAGGAGTGAGGTTGATGTTTGTATGTTGTCTTTTGAATGTGTATCAATACACACAGTCACTACAGAGATACAGATGCCTTTCCAAACTCAGTTGCCGGAGAGGAAGGAAACCGGTCATGGATTTCACCATGAGGCCCATGGTGATTTTAAAACAGTTACAGAGTTTAATGGCTGTGATAGGAGAAAGCTGAGGATGGACCAACAACGTTGTAGTTACTCCACAATACTGACACAAATGACAGAGTGAAAAGAAGAAAGCCTGTACAGAATAAAAATATTCCAAAACATGCATCCTATTTGCATTAATGCTGCAAAAAATTTGCCAAATAAATTGACTTTTTATCCTGAATACAAAGCGTTATGTTTGAGGCAAATCCAACACAACACATCACTGACTACCACTCTTCATATTTTCAAGCATGGTGGTGGCTGCATCATGTTATGGGTATGCTTGTCATCGGCAAGAACTAGGGAGTTTTTAAGGATAAAAATAAACTAAATAGAGCTAAGCACAGGCACAATCCTAGAAGGAAACTTGATTCAGTGTGCTTTTCAACAGACACTGGGAGACAAATTCACCATTCAGCAGGACAATTACCTACAGTTGAAGTTGGAAGTTTACATACACCTTAGTGAAAAACATTTAACCTCAGTTTTTCACAATTTCTGACATTTAATCCAAGTAAAAATTCCCTGTCTTAGGTCAGTTAGGACCACCACTTTATTTTAAGAATGTGAAATGTCAGAATAATAGTAGAGAGAATGATTTATTTCAGCTTTTATTTCTTACATCACATTCCCAGTGGGTCAGAAGTTTACATACACTCAATTAGTATTTGGTAGCATTGCCTTTAAATTGTTTAACAGTGGGTCAAATGTTTCGGGTAGCCTTCCACAAGCTTCCCACAATAAGTTGGGTGAATTTTGGCCCATTCATCCTGACAGAGCTGGTGTAACTGAGTCAGGTTTGTAGGCCTCCTTGCTCACACACGCTTTTTCAGTTCTACCCACACATTTTCTATGGGATTCAGGTCAGGGCTTTGTGATGGCCACTCCAATACCTTGACTTGTCCTTAAGCCATTTTGCCACAACTTTGGAAGTATGCTTGGGGTCATTGTCCATTTAGAAGACCCATTTGCGACCAAGCTTTAACTTCCTGACTGATGTCTTGAGATGTTGTGGTCCCGTGTGGCTCAGTTGGTAGAGCATGGCGCTTGCAACGCCAGGGTTGTGGGTTCAATTCCCACGGGGGGACCAGGGTTCAAATTCCCACGGGGGGACCAGGATGAATATGTATGAACTTTCCAATTTGTAAGTCGCTCTGGATAAGAGCGTCTGCTAAATGACTTAAATGTAAATGTTGCCTCAATATATCGACATAATTTTCCTTTCCTCGTGATGCCATCTATTTTGTGAAGTGCACCAGTCCCTCCTGCAGCAAAGCACCCCCACAACATGATGCTGCCACCCCCGTGCTTCGCGGGTGGCATGGTGTTCTTCGGCTTGCAAGCCTCCCCCTTTTTCCTCCAAACATAACGATGGTCATTATGTCCAAACAGTTCTATTTTTGTTTCATCAGACCAGAGGACATTTCTCCAAAAAGTATGATCTTTGTCCCCATGTGCAGTTGCAAACCGTAGTCTGGCTTTTTATGGCGTTTTTGGAGCAGTGGCTTCTTCCTTGCTGAGCGGCCTTTCAGGTTATGCCGATATAGGACTCGTTTTACTGTGGATATAGAAACGTTTGTACCTGTTTCCTCCAGCATCTTCACAAGGTCCTTTGCTGTTGTTCTGGGATTGATTTGCACTTTTCGCACCAAAGTACATTCATCTGTAGGAGACAGAACGCGTCTCCTTCCTGAGCGGTATGACAGCTGTGTGGTCCCATGGTGTTTATACTTGCGTACTATTGTTTATACAGATGAACGTGGTACCTTCAGGCGTTTGGAAATTGCTCCTAAGGATGAACCATTCTTGTGGAGGTCTACAATTTATTTTCTGAGGTCTCGGCTGGTTTCTTTTGATTTTCCCATTATGTCAGCAAAGAGGCTCTGAGTTTGAAGGTAGTCCTTGAAATACATCCACAGGTACACCTCCAATTGACTCAAATGATGTCAATTAGCCTATCAGAAGCTTCTAAAGCCATGACATCATTTTCTGGAATTTTCAAACCCACTGGAAGGCACAGTCAACTTAATGTATGTAAACTTCTGACCCACTGGAATTGTGATACATACAGTGAATTATAAGTGAAATAATCTGTCTGCAAACAATTGTTGGAAAAATTACTTGTGTCATGCACAAAGTAGATGTCCTAACCGACTTGCCAAAACTATAGTTTGTTGACAAGAAATTTGTGGAGTGGTTGAAAAACGAGTTTTAAAATCTTCCGACTTCAACTTTATCTATTCAACCCACTGGAAGACAAATTCTAAAACATGAATGTATTTTGCATAGATTGTTGACAAAAAAATGACAATTAAATCAATTTTAATCCCACTTTGTAACACAACAAAATGTGGAAAAATCAAAGGGTGTGAATACTTTGTGAAGCTACTGTAGCCTGTCTTCTCTTGAGAGCCAGGTCTGCCTATGACAGCCTCTCTCGATAGCAAGGCCATGCTCACTGTCTGTACATAGTCAAAGCTTTTCAAAATTTTGGGTCAGTCACGGTGGTCAGGTCTTCTGCTACTGTGTATTCTCTGTTTAGGGCCAAATAACATTCCAGTTTGCTTAGTTTTTTGTTGATTCTTTCCAATGTGTCAATAATTATCTTATGGTTTTTTCATGATTTTTTGGGGTGTAATTTTGTTGCTGTCCAGGGGCTCTGTGGGGTCTGTTTGTGTTTGTGAACAGAGCCCCAGGACCAGCTTGCCGAGGGGACTCTTCTATAGGTTCATCTCTCTGTAGCTGATGGCTTTGTTATGGAAGGTTTGGGAATCGCTTCCTTTTAGGTGGTTGTAGAATTTTATTACGCTGTTCTGGATTATGATAATTAGTGTGAATCGTCCGAATTCTACTCTGCATGCATTATTGGTATTTTATGTTGCACACGGTGGATGTTTTTGCAGAATTCTGTATGCAGTCTCAATTTGGTGTTTGTCCCATTTTGTGAATTCTTGGTTGGTGAGGGACCCCAGACCTCACAACCATAGAGGGCAAATGGTTCTATAAGTGAGTCAAGTATTTTTATCCAGATCTTAATTGGTATGTTGAATTTTATGTTCATTTTGATGGCATAGAAGGCCCTTCTTGCCTTGTCTCTCAGCTCGTTCACAGATTTGTGGAAGTTACCTGTAGTGCTGTGTTTAGGCCGAGGTATGTATAGTTGTTTGTGTGCTCTAGGTGAACAGTGTCTAGGTGGAATTTGTATTTGCTGGAAACTTTAACTTTTTTTGGAACACTAATATTTTTTGTCTTACTGAGATTTACTGTCAGGGCCCAAGTCCCACATAATCTGTGCTGAAGATCTAGGTGCTGTTGTAGGCCCTTCTTGTTTGGGGACAGAAGCACCAGATCATTTGTAAACATTTGACTTCAGCGTACGGTAGGTTGAGGCCAGGTGCTTCAGACTATTTTAGATCCCTCACCAATTTGTTGATATAAATGTTGAAAGAGGTTGAGGCTCAATCTGCATCCCTGTCTCACCCCCTGACCCTGAGGAAAGCAATCTGTCCATGTTTTGCCAATTTTAACCACACGCTTTGTGTACATAGAGTTTATAATGTTGTATGTTTTCCCCCCAACACCACTTTCCATCAATTTATATAGCGATTCTTGAGCCAATTTGAGTCAAAAGCATTTTTGAAATCAACAAAGCATGAGAAGACTTTGCTTTTGTTTTGTTTGTTTGACAATTCGGGTGTGTAGGGTGAATATGTGGTCTGTCGTACTATAATTTGGTAAAAAGCCAATTTGACATTTGATCAGGACATTGTTTTCACTGAGGAAATGTAGGAGTCTGCTGTTAATGATAATGCAGAGGACTTTCCCAAGGTTGCTGTTGACGCTTATCCCATGGTAGTTATTGGGGTTGAATTTGTCTCCACTTTTGTGGATTGGGGTGATCAGTCCTTGGCTCTACGTATTGGGAAAGATGCCGAAACTGAGTTTAAGTATAGCCAATTGGAATTTGTGGTCTGTATATTTTATAATTTCATTTAGGATACCATCAACACCACATGCCTTTTTGGGTTGAAGGGTTTGTATTTTGTCCTGTAGTATATTCAATGTAATTGGAGAATCCAGTGGGTTCTGGAAGTCTTTAAAAGCTGACTCTAAGATTTTTATTTCATCATGTATATGTTTTTGCTGTTTGTACTTTGCTATTGGGCCAAAAAATATTGGAGAAGTGGTTTATCCATAGATTCCCATTTTGGATAGATATCTCTTCATGTTGTTGTTTGTTTAGTGTATTTAAATGTTCCCAGGAGTGGTTCAATTCTATGTGTTATTCAATTACATTGAGCTGATTTCTGACGTGCTGTTCCTTCTTTTTTCTCCATGTTTTTTTATTGTGTTTTAGTGATTCACCATAGTGAAGGCATAGGCTCAGGTTTTTGGGGTCTCTGTGTTTTTGGTTGGATAGGTTTCTTTCGTAGGTTTTTACATTCTTCTTTAAACCATTTGTCATTGTTGTTCATGTTCTTAGGTTGTATGGATGAAATGTTTAGACTTGATAGGGCAGCTGAGAGGTCAAATATACTGTTTAGACTTTCTACTGCCAGGTTTACACCTTCCCTATTACAGTGCAACGTTTTGTCCAGGAAGTTGTCTAAAAGAGATTGGCTATGACTATGTACAGACCCAGCGTGCGACAGAGCTGCTGGAGTTGTGACCCGTTTTTGTTGGTTGTTTTGTCGTAGTTGTGTCTAAGGGGGCATATTGGGGAGGGAATGCTCTCACCTCCAGGTAGATGTTTGTCCCCCTGTGTGCTGACTGACAATGTCAGGTTCTTGTCCAGTTCTGGTGTTTAGGTCACAACAGACTAGTACATGTCCCTGGAAATGGTTGTTATTTCCCCCTCTAGGATGGAAAGACTGTCTTTATTAAAGTATGGGGATTCTATAGGGGGGATATAGGTAGCACACAGGAGGACATTTTTCTCTGTTGAGATTATTTCCTTATTTATTTCTAACCAAATGTAAAATGTTTCTCTCTCTCGCTCTCTCTCTCTCGTTCTCTCCTTTTCTCTGTCCTCCCACCTCTTCTCTGACCAGAAACAGCTGGTCCTCTTTAGCCTTCTGATATTTTGTCTCTGTCTCTGAAGTCTATTTGTCGGTTTCATCTTAAAAGGTTCAGAACAGAAGAAAGAACAATAAGGACAGTAAGAAAGTTGTTTGGCTGATATAGAAGGATATTTCATGCTGGAAAAGTTGCTCCAAATCCTCTTTTCATGTCCTCACTCACTCACTCACTCACTCACTCACTCACTCACTCACTCACTCACTCACTCACTCACTCACTCACTCACTCACTCACTCACTCACGCACGCACGCACGCACGCACGCACACACACACACACACACACACACACACACACACACACACACACACACACACACACACACACACACACACACACACACACACCAATCGCTCCTTAGTGCATTGCATAATTTACCATCATCAGGGGACTGCCATGACTTACCATGCCAAGAGTGTGCAAAGCTGTCATCAAGGCAAAGGCTACTTTGAAGAATGTCAAATATGGGGGATCTGGTTTCCCCTGACCTTTGACCTCTCACCTCCCCACTATCCCTGACTGGGTAACTGGTTGGAGTGGCTCTACTGGTTTCACAGTGGTTTTCACATTTTTCACAGTAAACACACCCACATACGCACAAACACGCATGCACTCACACACATGCACACACAGCAGCATACCACCCTGCGTCCCACTGATGGATTGCTTCTGAAGCTAAGCAGTGTTGGTCCTGGATGGGAGACCAGAAGCTGCTGGAAGTGGTGTTGGAGGGTCAGCAGGAGGCACCCTTTCCTCTGGTCTAAAAAAAAATATCCCCGGGGTAGTGATTGGGGACATTGCCCTGTGTAAGGTTCTGTCTTTTGAATGGGACATTAAACAGGTGTCCTGACTCTCTGTGGTCACTACAGATCCCATGGCACTTATCGTAAGAGTAGGGGTGTTAACCCCGGTGTCCTGGCTAAATTCCCAATCTGACCCTCATACCATCACAGTCACCTAATTATCCCCAGCTTCCAATGGGCTCATTCATTCCCTCTCTTCTCCCCTGTAACTATTCCCCAAGTCGTTGCTGTAAATGAAAATGTGTTCTGAGTCAACTTACCCGGTTAAATAAAAATAACCCAAAAAATCCCACTGCTTACTTGCCTCTGAAGCTAAGCAGGGTTGGTCCTGGTTAATCCCTGGATGGGAGACCAGATGCTGCTGGAAGTGGCGTTGGGAGGGACTCTTTCTTCTCTAAAAAATAATATCCCAATGCCACAGGGCAGTGATTGGGACATTGCCCTGTGTAGAGTGCCCCTTTGTGGATGGGACGTTAAATAGGTGTAATAAAATAAATAAAACACATGTTTGTTTTACTGTCCTTGTGGGGAACAAACAATTGATTCCCATTTTATTTTTCCTAACCCCTAACCCTTAACCTAACCCTAACTTTAACACGTGAATTTAGCCCCTAACCCTAATTCCAACCCTAATTCTAACCCTAAACCTAAAACATAATCCCTAAGCCTAAAATAATGCCAGTGTGATCAACTACTACATAGAGCCATGACTACATGGAACTCTATTCCACATCAGGTAACTGATGCAAGCAGTAGAATCAGATTTTAAAAAACAGATAAAATACACCTTATGGAACAGCGGGGACTGTGAAGTAACACAAACACAGACACATGCATACGCACACATGATAACATACGCACTCTACACACACGTACACATGGATTTTGCGTTGTAGATATGTGGTAGTGGAGTATGAATTCTGTAATGAATGTTTAGTAATGTTTTTCAAATGGTATAACTGCCTTAATTTTGCCAGACCCCAGGAAGAGTAGCTGCTACCTTGGCAAATTGTCAATGTCAATCCCTTTCATTTTGGACAAGCTGCTGTACAAATCAAACACAACTGTGCAATGTGGACAATACCCAATGCTTGTATTCTGTCCTTCATTTAGTCAGAGTGAATCATTGATTGACAGTGTTGACTCTCCCCCTCCACTGATTTGTGACAGGATGACTGATCCACTGGCTTTCACTGATTGGTTACACCCACAAGAGCCACAAACTGATTGGATTAGTAAAAACATTATGCTAATCCAATCATGACAGTTACTTAATTAACATTAGTCTGTTATAAGGGAATCATGTACTGGCACCATACAGTATGGATCTCTGTATAGTCTATCTCTCGTTCTCCCCCCAACCCCTCCTGTAAGGGAACGTAGTGAAGCTACATTTAACCTGTAGATGTCAATATTGATCTTCTTCTCTCACCCCCTGTTAGGTAACATTTGCTGTATATGCCCAGCTGAGTGAGAGTGAGAGAGAGAGAGAGAGAGAGAGAGAGAGAGAGAGAGAGACAGACAGACAGAGAGAGAGAGAGAGAGACAGAGAGACAGAGAGAGAAAGAGAGTGAGAGTAAGAGAGTGAGTGAGAGAGAGAGACAGAGAGAGAGTGAGAGAGATAGAGAGAGAAAGAGAGTGAGAGTAAGAGAGTGAGTGAGAGAGAGAGACAGAGAGAGAGACAGAGAGAGAGACAGAGAGAGAGACAGAGAGAGAGACTGAGAGAGAGACTGAGAGAGAGACTGAGAGAGAGACTGAGAGAGAGAGAGAGAGAGTAAGAGAGTGAGAGAGAGAGTGAGAGAGAGAGACAGAGAGAGAGACAGAGAGAGAGACAGAGAGAGAGACTGAGAGAGAGACTGAGAGAGAGAGAGAGTAAGAGAGTGAGAGAGAGTGAGAGAGACAGAGAGAGAGTAAGAGAGTGAGAGAGACAGAGAGAGAGGGAAAGAGAGAGAGGATCATTCTGTGGGTGCACTCCTGCCAAGTTAACATGGAGCTTTCCGGCAGGAGGGTCACAACATTGCGGTGCTTAAGCTCAGCTCCGCTGGTGTGTTCCAGTATCATCACGCCAGAGCAAGTCACAAAGACCTCAGTGTGTGTGACTGTCAGTCTGGCAGAGAGAGAGTGCTGAGCTGTCCTATCAATGCCCTGTCAACCTTTCACTACTCTACATGCATAGCGCCACGGCAATACTTGAACATGAAAATACCCCTAGATGTCTTTAGATGTTGTACACATGAAATATATCTGCAGCGTTATATTCCATTTTGTATGACTCGTGACATGTTCCATGTAGGCATGCGCAGGCTAGCCTGAATGGAGAAATATCACAGCTGGATAGGGAAACTGCTAAACTCACTGAAAATGCAATATAACGTTGCGGATAAAGTCAGGAATGACACAATTCCATGTGTACAACAACTAACGACCTGCATCACTATACTGAGAGAGTTGCTGTTTCTAAAAGGACATATTTGGGGTGTTTTTATTCGTGAACAAATCATTATTAATTTCGTTACAGGCAAATTCATCTAACTTCATAGTTCCATCTGCCTCTCAAAAATAAGAAGAACATTTTTTTGTACACAAATACAAAGCATTGATCACCATGATCATACCACAGAGCCAAAAAGACAGTAAATGTAGTATCTAAATGGGGAAAAAAATTAAAAATAATTGAGCCTCTACCCCCAACCTCCCACCCCATTCCCCAACCCCACATCTCTTCATCCAACTACTCAACTCTCGCCACCCCCACCCAGAAACCATGTATTCCACCCCTTCCCACCCCCCTAGCAACTAGGGTTGCTTGTCATTCACATACCAGTCCTTCCCCGTAGGCCTGAAAGCAAAGAAAGTAAAAAAGATGAAAGTAGGTACATACAGTGCATTCGGAAAGTATTCAGACCCCTTGACTTTTTACACATTTTGTTATGATACAGCCTTATTCTAAAATTGATAAAATTACATTTTTCCCACATCAATCTACACACAACACCCCATGATGACGAAGCAAAAACAGGTTTTTAGAAATTGTATTTTCATAAGTATTCAGACCTTTTGCTATGAGACTCAAAATTGAGCATCCTGTTTCCATTGATCATACTTGAGATGTTTCAACTTGATTGGAGTCCACCTGTAGTAAATTCAATTGATTGGACATTATTTGGAAAGGCTCACACACACACCTGTCTACATATGGTCCCACAGTTGACAGTGCATGTCAGAGCAAAAACCAAGCCATGAGGTCGAAGGAATTGTCTGTAGACAATTGTGTCGAGGCACAGATCTGGGGAAGGGTACCAAAAAATGTCTGCAGCATTGAAGGTCCCCAAGAACACAGTGGCCTCTATTATTCTTAAATTGAAGAAGTTTGGAACCACCAAGACTCTTCCTATAGCTGGCCGCCCGGCCAAACTGAGTAATCGGGGTAGAAGTGCCTTGGTCAGGGAGGTGACCAAGAACCCGATGGTCACTCTGACAGAGCTCCAGAGTTTCTCTGTGGAGATGGGAGAACCTTCCAGAAGGACAACCATCTCTGCAGCACTCCACCAATCAGGCCTTTATGGTAGCGTGGCCAGACGGAAGCCATTCCTCAGTAAAAGGCACATGACAGCCCACTTGGAGTCTGTATCAAATCAAACCAAATTTTATTTGTCATATACGTCGAATACAACAGGTGTAGACATTACGGTGAAATGCTTACTTACAAGCCCTTAACCAACAATGCAGTTCAAGAAATAGAGTTAATAAAATATTTACTAAATAAACTAAAGTTTAAAAAATTATAATAATAATAAAATGTCATCAATCAAAAAGTAGCACAATATATTTCATAACAATAACGAGGCTATATACAGAGGGTACCGGTACCGGTACCGAGTCAATGTGTGGGGTACAGGTTAGTCAAGGTAATTTGTAAAGTGACTGTACATAGCTAATAAACAGCGAGTAGCAGCAGTGTAAAAACAAATAGTCCTGGTGAAAAACATTTGTAATCGCTGTTCTGAATCTCTTTTCGGTCATAAGAGATGGTAGCAGCAACATTATGTACAAAATGAGTTACAAACAATGCGAAAAAACACACAAAATAGCACAGTTGGTTAGGAGCCTGTAAAACGTCAGCCCTCCCCTCCGGCGCCATTATCAGATCCTATAGCAGGTATAAAAGAAACAGACCGGAGATGTAGATGGATTATGGTCATTGCAATTAATTACAGCTCCCTAGTATGTGTATGTATAGTTGAAGTCGGAAGTATACATACACCTTAGCCAAATACATTAAAACTCAGTTTTTCACAATTCCTGACATTTAATCCCAGTAAAAATCCCCTGTTTTAGGTCAGTTAGGATCACCACTTTATTTTAAGAATGTGAAATGTCAGAATAATAGTAGAGAGAATTATTTATTTCAGCTTTTATTTCTTTCATCACATTCCCATTGGGTCAGAAGTTTACATACACTCAATTAGTATTTGGTAGCCTTTACTTTTGTACCTGTTTCCTCCAGCATCTTCACAAGGTCCTTTGCTGTTGTTCTGGGATTGATTTGCACTTTTCGCACCAAAGTACGTTCATCTCTAGGAGACAGAACGCGTCTCCTTCCTAAGCGGTATGATGGCTGTGTGGTCCCATGGTGTTAAAACTTGCGTACTATTGTTTGTACAGATGAACGTGGTACCTTCAGGCATTTGGAAATTGCTCCCAAGGATGAACCAGACTTGTGGAGGGCAAATTTTTTTTCTGAGGTCTTGGCTGATTTCTTTTGGTTTTCCCATGATGTCAAGCAAAGAGGCACTGAGTTTGAAGGTAGTCCTTGAAATACATCCACAGGTACACCTCCAATGACTCAAATTATGTCAATTAGCTTATCAGAAGCTTCTAAAGCCATGACATCATTGTCTCGATTTTTTCAAGCTGTTTAAAGGCACAGTCAACTTAGTGTATGTAAACTTCTGACCCACTGGAATTGTGATACAGTGAATTATAAGTGAAATAATCTGTTTGTGAACAATTGTTGGAAAAAGTACTTGTGTCATGCACAAGTAGATGTCCTAACTGACTTGCCAAAACTATAGTTTGTTAACATGAAATTTGTGGAGTGGTTGAAAAACGTGTTTTAATGACTCCAACCTGAGTGTATGTAAACTTCTGACTTCAACTGTATCTACACTACCGTTCAATAGTTTGGGGTAACATAGAAATGTCCTTTTTTAAAGAAAAGCTATTTTTTGTCCATTAAAATAACATCAAATTGATCAGACATTGTAGACATTGTCAATATTTTATGGATATCTACATAGTCGTACAGAGGCCCATTATAAGCAACCATCACTCCTGTGTTCCAATGGCACGTTGTGTTAGTTAATCCAAGTTTATCATTTTAAAAGGCTAATTGATCATTAAAAAACCCTTTTTCAATTATGTTAGCACAGCTGAAAACTGTTGTTCTGATTAAAGAAGCAAT